>NC_044503.1:2688707-2708707 GCF_902362185.1 Chanos chanos | reverse complement strand
CCGCCGGCAGAAAACAGATCTGTGTCTTTAGTCATCTCTGCTCTGGTTTGTGATTGGCCCGGCTGAGGTGACGTCACAGTTTTTCAGAAGGCAGACTGAGGTGACGGGTCACTTGTCACCAGAAACATTTTGTTGTTTTGTTGTTCTTCTTCTTCTTCTTTTTTTTTAACAGACACAAGAATTTGAGCGTTTTATTTTTTTTCTCCTTGTTTGTTAATTTTGTTTGTTTTACCAAATACGCCTTTATAATAATGGTTTTCTGAACTATGATTGTCCGCGACACAGACTGCTGTATTTGACTGTACTATTGCACAGTGCCTGGGGGACAGACGTCCGGATGAATCTCAGTAAATACCTTTAACGAGGGATTCTGCAGAGCGATAAAGAGAGACACACAGAGAGGGAGAGAGAGTGCGTGTCTTCCTTTGAGTGTAAAGAACATTCGTGAAGGAGGGAGATGAGATATTCTAACAATAACGATGACGGTAAACGTACAGGGTCACGAAACGTTAGCACCGAACACTTAGCAAACGGCGTTCGTTTCTGTTCGCAATTTTATTCGCTTGCATTAATTAGCGTTTACGCAGTTTCGCCTCTGGACACAACACTGGTGAAAGAATCTTGATGGTCAGGCCAAATCTTAAACCCGTAGAGAGACACAAAAAAAGAGAGAAAGATTACACAGTAACCTCAGGATACGAAGATGGATGTGATTTCTTTAATGTAGCAAGATCTTACTGGGCAGCCCCCAATCTCATTTTCCTGAACTGTAGAACTTTTACTGAACCGTGGTTAAAACCAGAGACTCGTTTTAATAATTTAGCTTCGCTGCTGGAAGTTCTTTAAACGTCAGAGAAAAAAAAAACCGAAATGAGTCCATTCTAGACAGATTTCGTAGAGTTTGATAGTGAATAGAGATGTGAATATTTTGATATTAATAGAATTTTATAAATGTTTGTTTTAGCTGTGGTCCGTGTACCGGGGAAACGAATGCCCTGTTGTGTTTTTCTAATTTAAACAAAAGCACCACTATACACTCACGTTCCTTATCCCTTTTCTTTTCTTTTCTTTTCTTATGATCATATTTAATGTGTTTGATTAATTTAGCTGCCTTTTGTCAGCATTATCAGACTGCCTCCAAAAACAGCACTTTACAGTCATAATCAGAACCCGGACCGCGAGGCTCGGAAGCTCGAGCCCGTCAACGGATCTGACACAGGATCGACGACTGAATCATTTCTTACGATATCGGTTTGATATCCGCTCTTTCGTGTTAATTTTAAAGGGAACGTTTTAAGGGGAAGTTTGTAGAATGTGTGGTGAGTTGTCTGGGGCAGTATGGGTGGGAATGGGTGTATTATGAAGATCTTTTGTTTCTTAGGACGATGATATTGTCCAAGTCTGATGTGTCGAACAGTTCTTAGCACACTGCTCGCTCAAAAAATAATTCTCAACGCGTTTATCTGGGAGGTGATTTGCTCGTTCCCTCGGTCCTGCTTACCTAGGTTAGGCTCTTTCACGTCAAAACCAGATTTTTCACAGAAACCACCTAACAATCGCGTAGACTTTTTCAGGCTGACATTTCAACTTCGAAGGGACTACGGAGGACACAACCGTATGTTCTGAGACCATCTGTCTTTTCACGACATACGTGGTAATACCTTTTTTCCGTCTTGTTTGATTCAGACGTTTCGGGAACGGACCAGACCTGTTGAATTTACTGTAGATTTCTTTGACTAAAACACTAAGTGTGCCAATCCACTGTACTATGATTGTGACGAAAAATGTTATGCCTTGTCTGAGAGAAGCGAACACACTAAATTCTCGGAGATGAGTTAATTCATTCCGTCGCGAGTCGGCCGCAGGATACACTCGCTTCATGAATTGCTGACACGTCAAAGCCTTAAATACCCATTCAAGGGGAGGGAGAACTTCGTGATTTTAGGTAGAGTTTGCCATAAGCCCTTAGGGCTGCAAGTCTTGCAGTGCTGACTGTAAGGGTACGTTTTTTGGGGTGTTTTTTTTCTCTCCCAAATCACCTTACCCTTGGCCAGTGCTCTAGCTTCGTAAATCACTCGTTGTATTTTTGTAACTTTCTTCATCAAGTATGTGCCAAGTCTGCTATTTATTCTTAGAAACATGACGTCTGATTAATGTTCTGTGCAAACAACCTGGAATTTGTATCCCAGAATCCAAGAGTTCACATAGCATACACCTTCAGAAAGGTGTATTTTTGCCACTCCAGTGTATTTATGTATGTATCTGTCTGTTTTGGTTAGCACTTACAGAAGCCAAAAGACTCCAGAAATCAGGTTGTTCTTAAGAACAAAGGCCAATAAATTCTACGGAAACCCTGTCTTTGAGTGTTTGTACTCTCTTCACGGCTGTTTTGTTGTGAATGACTGTCAGAAATTAATCGTGTCATTGTTCATCATTTTATCACATAAAACAAAACGTAAAGTATGACCATTACTTAAAAGATCAGGTGATGTCATAAAGTTAGAGATGAACCATGGGGCCATGTCTGGAACAGGGAACATTTGAAGACAATACCAGACAATTACTCACGCATTACTCAGGTAGACTAGAGTGTCGTCCATTTCAATGACTGACGCAAGACAATTCTGTGACTTTTTGACGTCAACATCCTGAGACTCTTAATGTTAAATAAGTCACAGACAGCTTCGAGGACTGGGCTTTGATGAATTTGTTCACTTTGAACTTTATTGTAGACGAGTTCTAAGGTTCATGTGACGGACCTAAGGGCTATACGCCACCCATTTCAGAGTCTAGCTCCCTCTGCACGGTTTAACTAAACGAACTGTCATTGAAATTATATGTGTAATATATATTAAATTGATTGGATCAGTAAAATGGGCAGTTAATTAATCAAACACAACACAGCAGACGGAAAAAAACGGACGATTATGAGACTTCGACAAAACACTTTTATTAGCGAGAGCAGTGACGGGTTATTTGATCTCGGCTGAAATCTGCACGAGTGTGATGCTCGGCCCAAAATCTCGACGCTACAACAATCACGCTGTACTCCACACACGATTCCAGCGACCCAGAGCAGATAAACTGTTTACCCTACCCTCGTCACACAAGGTCCAACCAGCTGTGGGTCAGACACAGGCACATGGAGTTGCTATTTATCATTGAATGAAACAATCAGATCTATCCTCACATTAGAACCTTTTCTGTGCAGCCGGTGAGAGGTGTATCACTGCCAATAAAATTATAATAATATTACGGTAAATTCAGAGAGCGCACACATGATCTCTTGGTAACCGTGAGCTGCCTGTGGGTCTTGAAGAAGTATTTCCATAAAGCTCTCGGTATAGCTTTATGAAAGTCGTCTGTACCGTGGTGGCCCTGTACTGTGGAGGAGAGTTCCGCATTTAACTGAATGGCTCCGGGATGTGGAACAGTTGGCTAACATTGGGTCACCATGATGCCTGATCTAATGGAACGAGCGTTTTGTAGCCGTAATTCAATTGTTCTGATGACGTGTGAGATTAGAGCAAGAGCTGTGCCAATTCGTTACCTTAAAAAATAACGATTTTAATGTTTGTTATACAGTGTTTGCATCTGTTAGTACATAGGTCAACATGTTTCCTGTTTCATGTTTCCCCATTCAGGAAAAAAACCTAGAAGGTCTCACCTAAGAGAAAGTGTTAGATACAAGGAGCAGATTTTTTTTTTTTTTTTTTGAATGATGAACAAAAACGGACATTTTAGGGACCTTAAGGAATCTAAACAAACATTTCTCAACATTTTACGAAAAATCAGAAGCAGCTCATCTCATTAAAAAAACCAAACAAAAAAAAACACCACTTCCATCAAAAATGCATCACATTGTATTTTATGACCAATCATAAAACCCATGCCAGATCTGAGCAATGAACGAAACAGACGTGCACTGGGCACTGTACATGTACCGTATGTCAGTTTGACACTTAAAGAAACAAAAACTTCATAACACACTGCAGAGAGCATTTTAATACACAGGATAAAGAACCATAGGCAAACAAACTGAACAGCAAAATGAGGTGACTGATGGACATGCACTTATAACCAAAGGAAGTCATGGACTTACACAAATCTGCACCGTGGTTTTAGATGATTATTCCTCAAGGTTCCAGACCTCAAAATAAAAATGAAAGTTTTACTTAAAATGTGAAACTAGTCCTGGAGTAAAAACGTGTGCTGGTTTGTTTTCAATTCTTGATCACATCACAACAAAAGGTAAAAAACCCCCCAAAAAAACAGATAATCAATTTATGATGAGAAAGTTACGTGCACAGACAAATCAGAGTCAACTCTCCTTTGCCATAACCCTTGCCAACCGGAGCCCTGGTCTCTGGAGCCAGGGTGTGAAGCTCTACCCCAGGGACTGACAACCCAAAAGCAGAGGGTGGCACAGGAGGGCAGTTTAAAGTGTGAATAATAACCAAAGTCAGAGAGACCAGGCAAAAGGCAAGTCTCTTCACTTAATAAAAAAAAACATAAAGCAGTGCAGGGCAAAATCCATGAAAGCAGTCAAAAAAAAAAAAAAAAAAAAAATCTGAAACAGGCAGAAACTCAAAAGAAATCCCAGAACATCCAAAATATCAAGGGAGACCAAAAAAAAACTATTTCACAGAGAAGCAGAGGGCTTAACTCACATAAGGTTCAACACACAAAGGCTGAACAAAGACAGACATGATAACGGCGACTTAAATACACAGATCAAATGAAACACAGGTGAAACACATTGACCACATGATTAACAAAAGTCCTCAATGGCGCCATCTGGTGGCCAAACGGCGGTACAAGCGTGCAAATCCTGACACCTTCTGCTGCCATTCTCAGTCATTTCCAGATTTCCACGGCACCAGTCCTTCTTAGTTTTAAGCTGGATTTTTGAAAATGGAACATTGGATGTAGATCTTTTAAGAACAAGAAGAAGAAGAAGAAGAAGAGGAAGAGGAAGAAGAAGAAGAGCTTTATTCATCACACACACACTCCTTGACATCAGCCGATTCGGCGCCTTTATTTGATTTGCTACAGTGGAACATACCATGGTGCCGGTTATTTGTGTACTGTCACTGACGGGATGCAATGTTACTCGATCAAAAGTAATAAATCTCACATAAGACGTCCTATGAAAACCATAATAATAAGATTGTAAAAATGTAGGTTTTTAGTTCTGTGTATACAGGTTTTCATCATTTTGAGCTGTGAGGGAACTGAGTATGTGTACCTGCAGTTAACACTGATGACGAGCAACTGTCCACACAGAACAGAAGCCAAAATAACCACAGTTAAGAGATATGCTGCAAAAAGACATGCGCGCACACACACACACACGCGCGCGCACACAAAAGTCGTATTCCACAGTGTAAAATGAAGCAAGCATACACATACATGCTGAATTTTGTTGAACTGAAGACATCTTGCATTTACATACAGTTACATTCATCACAGCTGAATCCAGAATAACCAAAACCAAAAAATAAGCAAAACAATTTCACCCAATTTTATTCACATCCGACAAATTCTCTCAGTGGGAGGACGGTTGGGATTTGTATTTTCCCTCTGAATGTGCTTACAGCCAATGAACAGCTCACTTGATTCGGCTTAAAATGGAGGAGGGGCTTAAAATTGGTGCTTGATCTAGGGGTTAAGGTAAGATTAATAACTGTGAATAATTATGATAGATAGATAGATAGATAGATAGATAGATAGATAGATAGATAGATAGATAGATAGATAGATTTATCTCTTCCAGGGTTCTTTCTGATATATACAGAGAGAGTTTTAGATATTTAGAAAGAGTCTATATGTAGAATTATATATATGTTAGAGAGTGCTGTTTTTTTCAGTTTGAGGGTTTTTTTTCTTCTTCATATTTCCTCCAAATAGAAATGTCCTGGAGCACACACCACAAGGGCAAACAGGATGAAAGAGAAAAGGTAACAGAAAGGTACTCACTCTTCACACCTCCCATTAACCACTGGGACCACTGGGACAAGCTGTGGATATAATGGTAGACAATACCATAAGTGAACACTCTCTCTTACACACACACACACACACACACACACATGCCCATGCAGACAAATCATTACGCATGCATACCTTCACAGACATTCAATGAAAAGTGAGTCTTTAAAATGCCCTGACAGACATTCACAGGTGAATTTTCCGTTCTGCGACTGTCTACCGGGGGATTTCTGAGCAACACACTCTGACGCTGAGGGGTCACAGACCTCCCCATCACACAAACTCTTTACTGCACAGAGACAAGACAAAACACTGCTCAGGTGGATGCTCTTATAACACGAACACAGTTTTGATACATGAAATATTATGCTCCAGTATAGCCTACCACTGTCAACTCAAATCTGACCCACACACCAGCTCCAAATGGCCTGCCAAACAATGGACCTCATTCACCCGAATGTTCTTAAGAGGCAATTTCTCCTTAAACGCCACTTACACAGTTTTCACGAAGATTCTGACACTCACCAGTATTTTCTTATTTGAGATTTGTTTTTAGGTAAGAACAGAGTCTACACACACTCAAGAGCTTACACTTACGCACATTTGAGTGCTGACATGTTTGTGCAAAATAACTGTTTACTGCGTTTTCTTCAATTCTACAGTTGTATAATATTATAATAGGATTTAAATTACAATAATATTTATCATATATAATATTTTTCAATTATTTTCATTACTTTACGAAGCATTATGGTCTTTTAAAATAAGTAAACACTACACTAACACTTCATGTAACACTCCAGAATGTGGTGCATATTTATTCATACTTTTGTACAATGAACAAAAAGAGCAATATGAGAATATAACAGTTGATGGAGACTGTGATAAGTGAGCAGTAGTTTTACATACACTACTTATGGGTTATCCCATCTGAAACCAGACAGGCTGTAAAGCAGGTGTGTGAGAATCAGTCAGTTTTACTTTTATACATATGGATAAATATTAAAATACCTGGACAGAGCAGACGCAGCCATTGTAGCCTTCGCTCCTGACCGCTACTGTACGCGCGTTGCATTGAACCATTAAAGCGGGAGCAGAAGTGATGACTCAGGCTACTTGTCCATTGTTAGAAAAGAACTCAGAATTACGAGAAAGAAAGTCAGAATTGCGAGGGGGGGGGGGGGGGGGGGAGTCAGAATTGCGAGAAATAAAATCAGAATCGTAAGGGGAGAAGTTGGAATTCCGAGAAATAAAGTCGCAATTACGCAAACTTTTTTATGTGGCGGAAACGGACTTCCATAGATTTCTGTGTGTACACTCTGGCCTGCAGTCCCATGCCCTATTATGGAGATTGGAGGGGCGTTTACCTATGCTAATTAGGAACAACTGGCACGCGCTCTCAATTTACGAGGACAATGGGATTCATCATTATAAGAACAAAGGCATAAGACCAAATCGGACATAGACTTTTTCTTAAGACCTTTCTCAAGGACACATTTTAGAAGAAACTTAGGAAGATATTGGTGAATGAGGCCCAGTGTTTTGTACTATTTACATCTTTTAAATTCTTATTATCCACATTTTTAATTTAAACCTTATTATGAAAATCCTAAACTGCATGTAAGTAAACATCTTTTTTTGTGACTGCACAGCAGCAGTAGTCTACAATGGATTTTCAAATATGTGCATATATCTATATCTATATCTATATCTATAGCAAGATATACCTGTATCTAGATATCTGCATCTATCTATAACTATACACACTATATATATATATATATATATATATATATATATATATATATATGTGTGTGTGTGTGTGTGTGTGTGTGTGTATATATATAGATACACACACACACACTGTTAGACCCACTGTTATTTTGAAACACTTAATGTCACAATATCAGTGCAGTATTGAATGCATTTTGTACAGTTAGAGGGGATAGAGTTATATTGTCCTACATGATACTATAGTGATTCTGTTCTGAACAATCTCACACATTTATAGCAAATGGTGCCACAGACAGGCAACACTCCATGCCTCGTCATATGCAATTCATTTGAAATTAATTCCAAGCATTTCACTTAATTATTGTTATTAATGATTGCTCAACCTCGCACTCAAGTACAGATATACACTACTGCAGCTACACTATATACCATTAATGGTTACTCCTTTGAATACAGAATTGAGGTATGAGTTCTCAGAGGCTGCCTCAGCCTGCAGCCAAATAATAGCCTCATTAATGTCAGTCTTCAATGAAAATACATTCTCCACGGCCTCTGTCACAGTGCCTTGCCTGCTGGGGTGTAATCTGAGATACACACATTCGCAGTCACGCAGCCGAGATATTTAACCAAATATTTTCACATCGAAATGAAAAGTTCACATACCGTTGGTGCTGAAATAATATTTTGTTGTTTGTCACTTACAGATAAGTTGTTTTTATGCTGTGACAGGTGTTATGGTTAATAAGTTAAAGTAAAAAAAAAAAAGAAAACCTCAGTGTTGTTCACAGAGTGGTGCATCTGAACAGCTACTCTAAGGGAAAAGGTAAGCGGAGAAACTCACCTCCGACTCAAAACTATGGGAAACATGTAGCCTTGCTTGTGACCAAGGGCATTTCTGAGCTGTTTGTGTTGAGAGAAGAGAGAACAGACTGTCTCTTTCCATACCCTCAGAGAAAACACCTGACCGTCTTTGCTTTTCAATTCCCACTGACAATCAAACAAATCTGTCAATCAGTGCTGATTCATTATTGAAACAGATAATTTTCCCTCTCCGATGGAACACTGTCCTTTCTTAGGGGGAGGTGATAACGGCGAGGGGGTAGTCAGAGGTCGAAACGTGTTCTATTCAGTTAACGCTGTTCAAATTTTATTTCTTTTACAAACTCTTCAATTTTTAGAGGCAGTCTCTGAGAATTCCTGAGATGTCTTGTTATTCATGTCTTCAACAAAGTCCATGTTCACAGAGGTCATATCAGCTGGGAACACCTTTGGTAAAAATTAGGAGCCAAAGAAAAAAAGAAAAAAGTGTGAAAACTTTTAATGTTTCACTTTACTTCAGAATCTGTCTATTTTACAGGTGGCTCATTTTCATTTTGGTACAGGCATATTTAAGGATGCTAAATCTCAGTGTATGGTATTAAGTTATTCACAACTAGAGACCTACCTGTCATACGCGAGTCTGAAACCTTATTACAGACAAGGCCCAGATGGCGATTACAGAAAAAGACGTCCAAACGCTCCTCACATGCGCTATTTAATTTACAGAAGCCCCCACAGTGTCCGTCTGGACTGGAATCATATATGGAATGTGATTCTGTCAAGAGAAATTATTACAGAGCAGCAAGAATTGTGTAAGGGTGAAAGATTCACTTGTGGTAGCGCTGTTGGCGGTTGTAGCGCTGTTGGCGGTTGTAGTGCCACTGGAGGTTTAGGTTTTAGCGGCGATGATGGTTGTAGTGGCATTGGAGATTGCAGCGCCGTTGGAGGTTGTAGCAGCTTTGGTGGTAGTAGCGGTGTTGGAGGTTGAGGTTGTAGTGCTGTTGGCGGTTGTGGTGCCGTTGGTGGTTGTAGTGCTGTTGGTGGTTGTGGTGCTGTTGGTGGTTGTAGTGCCGTTGGTGGTTGTAGCGCCGTTGGCGGTTGTGGTGCTGTTGGTGGTTGTGGTGCCGTTGGTGGTTGTGGTGCTGTTGGTGGTTGTGGTGCTGTTGGTGGTTGTGGTGCCGTTGGTGGTTGTAGTGCCGTTGGCGGTTGTGGTGCTGTTGGTGGTTGTGGTGCCGTTGGTGGTTGTGGTGCTGTTGGTGGTTGTGGTGCTGTTGGTGGTTGTGGTGCCGTTGGTGGTTGTAGTGCCGTTGGTGGTTGTGGTGCCGTTGGTGGTTGTGGTGCTGTTGGTGGTTGTAGCGCCGTTGGTGGTTGTAGTGCCGTTGGTGGTTGTGGTGCTGTTGGTGGTTGTGGTGCCGTTGGTGGTTGTAGTGCCGTTGGTGGTTGTGGTGCTGTTGGTGGTTGTGGTGCTGTTGGTGGTTGTAGCGCCGTTGGTGGTTGTGGTGCCGTTGGTGGTTGTAGTGCCGTTGGAGGTTGAGGTTGTAGTGCCGTTGGTGGTTGTGGTGCTGTTGGCGGTTGTAGTGCCGTTGGTGGTTGTAGTGCCGTTGGTGGTTGTGGTGCTGTTGGTGGTTGTGGTGCTGTTGGTGGTTGTAGCGCCGTTGGTGGTTGTGGTGCCGTTGGTGGTTGTAGTGCCGTTGTAGGTTGAGGTTGTGGTGCCGTTGGTGGTTGTGGTGCCGTTGGTGGTTGTAGTGCTGTTGGTGGTTGTGGTGCCGTTGGTGGTTGTAGTGCCGTTGGTGGTTGTGGTGCTGTTGGTGGTTGTGGTGCTGTTGGTGGTTGTAGCGCCGTTGGTGGTTGTGGTGCCGTTGGTGGTTGTAGTGCCGTTGGAGGTTGAGGTTGTAGTGCCGTTGGTGGTTGTGGTGCTGTTGGCGGTTGTAGTGCCGTTGGTGGTTGTGGTGCCGTTGGTGGTTGTGGTGCCGTTGGCGGTTGTGGTGCCGTTGGTGGTTGTGGTGCTGTTGGTGGTTGTAGTGCCGTTGGCGGTTGTGGTGCTGTTGGTGGTTGTGGTGCTGTTGGCGGTTGTGGTGCCGTTGGTGGTTGTGGTGCTGTTGGTGGTTGTGGTGCCGTTGGTGGTTGTGGTGCCGTTGGTGGTTGTAGTGCCGTTGGAGGTTGTAGTGCCGTTGGTGGTTGTGGTGCCGTTGGTGGTTGTGGTGCTGTTGGTGGTTGTAGTGCCGTTGGTGGTTGTAGTGCCGTTAGTGGTTGTAGTGCCGTTGGCGGTTGTGGTGCCGTTGGCGGTTGTGGTGCCGTTGGTGGTTGTGGTGCCGTTGGTGGTTGTGGTGCCGTTGGTGGTTGTGGTGCCGTTGGTGGTTGTGGTGCCGTTGGCGGTTGTGGTGCCGTTGGTGGTTGTGGTGCCGTTGGTGGTTGTGGTGCTGTTGGTGGTTGTGGTGCCGTTGGTGGTTGAGGTTGTAGTGCCGTTGGTGGTTGTGGTGCTGTTGGTGGTTGTAGTGCCGTTGGTGGTTGTGGTGCTGTTGGTGATTGTAGTGCCGTTGGTGGTTGTGGTGCTGTTGGTGGTTGTAGTGCCGTTGGTGGTTGTGGTGCTGTTGGTGGTTGTAGTGCCGTTGGTGGTTGTGGTGCTGTTGGTGGTTGTAGTGCCGTTGGTGGTTGTGGTGCTGTTGGTGATTGTAGTGCCGTTGGTGGTTGTGGTGCTGTTGGTGGTTGTGGTGCCGTTGGCGGTTGTGGTGCCGTTGGTGGTTGTGGTGCCGTTGGTGGTTGAGGTTGTAGTGCCGTTGGTGGTTGTGGTGCCGTTGGTGGTTGTGGTGCCGTTGGCGGTTGTGGTGCCGTTGGTGGTTGTGGTGCCGTTGGTGGTTGAGGTTGTAGTGCCGTTGGCGGTTGTGGTGCTGTTAGTGGTTGTGGTGCCGTTGGTGGTTGTGGTGCCGTTGGTGGTTGTGGTGCTGTTGGTGGTTGTGGTGCTGTTGGTGGTTGTAGTGCCGTTGGTGGTTGTAGTGCCGTTGGTGGTTGTGGTGCCGTTGGTGGTTGTAGTGCTGTTGGTGGTTGTGGTGCTGTTGGTGGTTGTGGTGCCGTTGGTGGTTGTGGTGCTGTTGGTGGTTGTAGTGCCGTTGGTGGTTGTGGTGCCGTTGGTGGTTGTAGCGCTGTTGGAGGTTGTAGTGCTGTCTGAGGTTGGTGTGGCAGGGCTGGTGGGGGGTGGGAAGGTCACACTGGTGGGGGCTGGGCTCTCAGCATTGGTTGAAGCAGTGTTGAATACTATGGTGGTAGCACTGACCCCAGTTTTCACAGCAAGATTAAGGAGGTACGGTCACATGATCATTTACAGTGACGTGCTTAAGCACCTCATATTCATCAACTGATACAGTTTCAGTTCACATTTGGTGATATAACCTTTTCTGTACAGTAAATATGGGCTGCAAACTGCTGAGCTCCATCTGTTCCTAGCCCTTTCCGTTGGGAATATACCAAGCACTACTGGTGAAAGCTTGAGAAAAAAAAAAGAAAGAAAAGAAAGGAAAAACATCTTACACTCCTCTGTATACTTCTGCCTTGCAGTCGAACCTCCATCCTTATTTCTCCCTCAAAGCCAAATTCCCACCCTACTCTCCAGTCTTACCTCTATCTGTCTCACTCTCAGAGTACAGTGACACTTCCGCACAGCAATGGGATCAGATATCTTAGTCATACTACGACATTAAAGGCAAAGCGAAATCCTACATGATTCACTGTAACCACAAAACTGGCCATGATGTACCTGCATTTATATGCAACAATCAAGCTTTAAGAGAGCAAAAATAAAGTGAGAATATGACAGCCAGTTGTCCAAGACCGCAAGGTGAGTAGCTGGTCCCTAAGTCAAGCTACCTTTTATCATGTGGCTTGTGGAATGAAAAGCCTCATGCAACAGTGACAAAAAAGCCTATTTCAACAACTGTTTAAGGACTTTGGAGTGCAATAAAACAGGAGCAGATGTGCGGGGTTTACACATCATAATGAACAGTAAATCAACGCCTGTGTCCAGTACACTGTTTCAGCAACTGGCAAGCAATGACTTCCAAGTTTGCGAAATCATATGAGAAAAAAAAAAAACAAGGCCAAGTGATTTGCAGGAAGAAAGGTACAGAAAAATGGGTTTTGACGAATGTCTTCAAACATTTGAGTTTAAATCAATATGTATTCTTATCCCTCTTTATCAAAGGTTGTCTTGCAAGGTGTATTTTGACTATTTTAATCTCACTGAAAACTGTTTGTGAAACAGTGACACAGTCGTAAACTGAATCTGGTCAAAGAAAACGTATACATTTTGTATTCTTGCAGCTGGTAACAGTTCGGTTTTACTGGTGTCGTAACATTAAAACACCTCAATATTCAAGGTGTGGTTTGAAGAGAAGACTTTTATAATATTCGTGTATAGAAGAGGCCCGTGGTCCTGGCTGTCAAAGATAACATTGACTCCATTGTGCACTGTGGTGATCTTACACTAGAGGGGGCTAAAGATAAATTTACGCTGCCGTTTGATTGACGTCTTTCCAGTGTAGACTGTCTTTGAAGATTCTAATGTACCAAACGGACATTTAGCGTTTGTGCCTTATTTTCATACTATGAGCAACTTGTAACAGTCAATGAGGTCATCTAAAAGTGTTATATTCCAAAGGAAATGTATATTATATTTTTTACGTTTTACATGTCGTGTTCCCAAACTATCAACGCCACCATACGCATTTCATACATTATTCATACTGCTCGCTTTAAATATTTGATTTAAAAATACACTTCTAGTGCAACACACAACTAAGAATATGTACTTTTCGGCTGATTCGATTGCTTATTTCCTTGCACTGTTTTAATTGATAAATTATGGAGAGACTCGAGCCAAGGTACTTAATAATGGATGATGCTAGTTTTACAGCACCCTGAATATTTTACACCATTTGGGTGATAAACGTAGTCAGGATTAGTGCTCCGGAGTATCAATCAAATCCTGGCCCTGCCGAGAGACCGCCTATTTGAAGCGTCATATGTCACTCAAGTGACGTCAGTGTAGCTGCAGGTACCCGAGGAGGTGCAACATTGGCGTAATTGAGGCTTAAAACATCTCTTGCGGTAAGACTCTGCTTTAATTTCACGATTGAGACATTTTTAGGAGAAATATAGAAACAGCTTGTGTTTTCGTGTATGGAATTCATATTGTTATTTTGGAGAATAATCACTGAAAGCGAGGAAGAATAACCTTCATTTGACATGACGCTCGCGACTTAGCGCAGCATCAAATACGATTCTGTTCTTGCTATAAAAGTCACATTTTAATTTTGCACCGGCTTTTCTATTATGTTATATATCGTTAAGATAAGGTTTGGCGTTTTTTGCACTCCCGAGTTGGGTGGTATTGGCGTGGAATCGACTGGGAACCCATTTAACCCCAGTATGAGGGGAAAATTTTCAGAAAATGTCGTTGCTTTGCGTTAAAAACGAAGATGTCAGTTGGGTGTCATAGAATAGCAACCGCGCAACGCTTGTGTTTTACGTATGAGTCAGCAATGACAGAAATTGAGGGAAAGGATGGGGAAGGATGCGCGCCCCTCATACACGGCGATGTGTGTGCTCTTGTAAATTGTCATATTTTAGGCTCACGCGCACTCAGCTTCATCGCCATGATTCATACTCACAGGCTGAGACCAAGCCTAACCGTCACAACGTCTATCATTTCTGATATCTTCCTCTCGTAGTTGACCGTGAATGGACTTGACGGGTAGAAAATCAAGTTGTTGTTTTTTTTTTCTTCTTCTGATGTTGCGTCTAGAGAGCGCGTCTCTATGATCATATAACGTTACATGTAAGATATTAGCAACCTCGGAAGTCCAGGTGTACATTTTGACAACACCGAGCAGAGATGTGGGAAGTTTTATATTGTAGGATTTTAATGTTATGTGTGTTATATTAACGTAATGTTCATGAAATGCAAAATACTGATGCAAACTATGTTCGGCTAGAGATGTTCTGCTTGGTTAGAATAAAAGACTGAATAACCAAATGTCTCCCTGATCATTACATGTTCTTTTCCCTTTGACGTGGTAACAAAACAGCTTTTGACTCATGTGAAATATCCCGCTAGAACATACAGTGAGAGGTTTTGTCAACATTTTCTGATATGGCGCTTCTGAAAATCCGAAAACATTATCATTTCAAATATCCGATATCCCTTGCGAAGCATTTCTCTCTCTCTCTCTCTCCCTCTCTCTCTCTCTGTGTGTTTGTGTGTGCGTGCGTGCGCGTGTGCCAGTCTTCGGTGTTTTTCTGAGAGGGTGGCAGGGTCCACGTTGTGCTCTCTTTGGAGTGAGGGGGGCTATTTTTAGCCTTGCCTGATGGGCTTGGTTATCTGCAGAAGTGTTTGCCATCTTACGCTGTCTTCTGCCTGGGCGCTTTTTTGGTGCCGTCTGGAACACTCGAACTTGTCCCGCACGGTTTTCTGTCTGTATAAATTAATCAGTGACACCTCGTAGAAAAGGCCGGTGGTTCGTTTGACTCGGAATACTCTTTACTGACAGCCTTCACGTGGTGGGCCGTGACTTTGCTTTCTATAGAGAGCGAGCGATTGAGAAGTGAATTGAGCATGAAGCGTCTTTGGCCCCTAATGCACAGGTTGCAATGCAGTTCTGTTAGTCTCTGCAGTGTTTTGGGGCAGGAAAATGGGGTTGCTCTATTTTAAACTGTAACTATTCTGTGTGGTTCTGAACCCAACACCTGTCTTCGCTGTAGTTTGCATTAATGCCGCCAAAGCTCAGGTTTCCATGAAATTCAATAGGACGGCCATTAGCCTCCTGGGCCGCTATTGTCATTCTTATTTAACCCGCAGCAGACTATTAACTCAAATCATGCATAAAAAAAATGTTTTTACACAATCTAACCAAATTCTCTATTTTCTTTTTTTAATCGGATGAGATATTTGTGTGTGTGTGTGTGTGTATGTGTGTGTGTGTGTGTGTGTGTTACAAAGCAGGACTTTGTCCATTTTTAATGACTCAGCCGGTGCTCTTTGTGATTCTCCTGCTCTAATTAAAGCAAGATGATATCTGTCCATACAGCACTGACTACTGACTCTCCTCTTTTTCTGTCCTCTACCGTTTCAAACTCTCACGCTTGACGTTGTCATCGCCGTGCACAGAGACAGTTGGAAGAGAGAAGAGAAGATTGTGTGTGTGTGCATGTGTGTGTGTGTGTGTGTGTTCTCAGAGAGGAAGCTGATCGTCAGCTGAATCATTGAGATTATGATCTACTCTGCCCTTCCTTCTGATCAGCCAACAAACATCTCACCCTGGTTTTGCACGTCTAAAATACGTCCAAACCACCACTGGTCTTCTGGGCTCTCCTCCTACCCTGGATGAGTAGCATCTATACGGGTTATAGATCCCATGTTATTGAGGTGCAGACCCTATGTGACTGGTTTGTGGATTCCATGTGATTGGGTTATAGACCCCATGTTATCAGGGTGTTGACCCTATGTGACTGGTTTGTGGATTCCGTGTGATTGGGTTATAGATCCCATGTTATTGGGTTGTACTGTGTATTCGCGGTAGACCCTGTTTTAGCAATACTGTCTGCAGATACAGTACTCTCTCATTATTTGGTGTTTGTCAGAGGATTATGTCACGTTAACCCTGCCCTGTGAGTCACTTCTCTGGCCTTCTGTGGTGCCTTGTTTGTGTGTCACGTCTTTAGCACCTAGCTAACCAAAGAGCAACGCGCGCACAGACTCCTCTTAGCTTTTTCTTGGTGCATTTTATGAATGGATTCACATACAACTATACTGTAACGATACAGAGTCACGCGCTCACACAGACGGGGCGACGAAGCGTTGAAGTGCCGTGTGATAGAATCTGACACAGTCAAATGAAGGTTAACGACAGTACAGTCGTAGTTAGCATGTAGCCTCTCTGTGATAAAGGAGAGCTGGACTCCTCTGTGACAGACGTTGAACTGAGAGGACGTGACTGACTCTCTCTGATGGGAAGCCTCCTCTTTTTATTAACCCAGTGTAACAGTGTAACATACAGCAATTAACTCAGACAGTACAGAGTCCCCAGTGTAACAGTGTAACATACAGCAATTAACTCAGACAGTACAGAGTCCCCAGTGTAACAGTGTAACATACAGTGATTAACTCAGACAGTACAGAGTCCCCAGTGTAACAATGTAACATACAGCAATTAACTCAGACAGGACAGAGTCCCCAGTGTAACAATGTAACATACAGTGATTAACTCAGACAGGACAGAGTCCCCAGTGTAACAATGTAACATACAGCAATTAACTCAGACAGGACAGAGTCCCCAGTGTAACAATGTAACATACAGTGATTAACTCAGACAGTACAGAGTCCCCAGTGTAACAGTGTAACATACAGCAATTAACTCAGACAGTACAGAGTCCCCAGTGTAACAGTGTAACATACAGTGATTAACTCAGACAGTACAGAGTCCCCAGTGTAACAATGTAACATACAGCAATTAACTCAGACAGGACAGAGTCCCCAGTGTAACAATGTAACATACAGTGATTAACTCAGACAGTACAGAGTCCCCACTGTAACAATGTAACATACAGTGATTAACTCAGACAGTACAGAGTCCCCAGTGTAACAATATAACATACAGTGATTAACTCAGACAGTATAGAGTCCCCAGTGTAACAGTGTAACATACAGCGATTAACTCAGACAGGACAGAGTCCCCAGTGTAACAGTGTAACATACAGCGATTAACTCAGACAGTACAGAGTCCCCAATGTAACAATGTAACATACAGTGATTAACTCAGACAGTACAGAGTCCCCACTGTAACAATGTAACATACAGTGATTAACTCAGACAGTACAGAGTCCCCAGTGTAACAATATAACATACAGTGATTAACTCAGACAGTATAGAGTCCCCAGTGTAACAGTGTAACATACAGTGATTAACTCAGACAGTACAGAGTCCCCAGTGTAACAATGTAACATACAGTGATTAACTCAGACAGTATAGAGTCCCCAGTGTAACAGTGTAACATACAGTGATTAACTCAGACAGTACAGAGTCCCCACTGTAACAGTGTAACATACAGCAATTAACTCAGACAGTACAGAGTCCCCACTGTAACAATGTAACATACAGTGATTAACTCAGACAGGACAGAGTCCCCAGTGTAACAGTGTAACATACAGTGATTAACTCAGACAGGACAGAGTCCCCAGTGTAACAATGTAACATACAGTGATTAACTCAGACAGTACAGAGTCTGTCATTAAAGAGAGGAAAGAGGGGGCCACAAGTCTGAGGTCAGTACTGGGTTTGGGATGAGAACACTGTAGTGGTAAAGGAAGTCGTCCAGTAACCACATGGCTGCGCTGTCAAAACACCAAGCAGGGTAGTGGACTGTTGGTGCGTTCCATTTGAACTCGGAAGTCGGAATTTCAACGGGAACGCCCTCTGAGGTCGGATTTCCAACTTGGACTTCAAAATCCAAGGTGGCTGCCCCCAGTATTGAAGCAGTGAAAGCTGTAGTGGTTGACTGTTTATTGACACTTTGTCTCAGTTGTGTCTCATTCAATCAGTCGGACACACAGTACAACCGTAGACATGTTGCTACGGCATTTGTATGCACAAAATGCCGCTTAATGTGTTGTTATCAACTGGTATTGCTAACAGTGGCTAACAACAGCTAACTTGTCTAGAACGGTTTTCTGACTTGTTGTTTGGGAATGCAGTCAACTCGGGTGTGTGACGTCATTCCCAGCGCCGAGTTCTGACTTCCGAGGCAAATGGAATGCAGCATGTTTATATTAACAAGGATGTTCTAAAGACCCTGTGACCTCCGACACACAGAAAATATCTCAGCATATGTGACACTCACTCTGGATAAGAGGTGCCAGCTAAAACAGCAAACATGTCCTCTCAGCTAAACCTACGGTTCGTGGGGCTGTTGTCATGTGGACCAGTCTGATGGACTAAAATGAATCATGGTTCTGTTCTACAGCAGATGTAATATTGCAGTGATGTAGCTGAGGGGTTAGAGCCATATGGTCGGCCCTGGTCGTGCGCTGAGACCGTCCTGTTACCGTCATATGGAACCCATGTTGTCGCAGTCCCTGCCACACTGGGAAACAAACACCAGCTTTCTGTGCTCTGTAACAGCACGTTGTGACACACGTGCGATGCTTTGAAAGCTGCAGTTTTGAATGAGCTTGAATGAATTCACTGATATACATCAGATGAAAACGTGTCATTCAAATGAGCACCTCGAAATGCTCCATTGACTCTATTTTCATATTTGTGTTCTGTGCACAGTTGGATACTTTGTGTATCCGTTTTATATTCCTGTTATGCGTTTCGCTTGCTGTACTGTGATAATGAATTTGGGCTAATATGATATGGTTTTTGGTCAGTATCAGTGAGTCCTCTTATTCACAGAAGAGTAGCCAAAGTCCAGGCAGTTGTCTGTCTGTCTGCTGTGTAGTACAGTTATACATACATAAGATTCACTGAAGTGTGGAGAGGTGTCTGTCTGTCTGTCTGTGTAGTACAGTTATACATACGTAAGATTCACTGTAGTGTGGGAAGGTGTCTGTCTGTCTGCTGTGTAGTACAGTTATACATACATAAGATTCACTGAAGTGTGGAGAGGTGTCTGTCTGTCTGTCTGTGTAGTACAGTTATACATACGTAAGATTCACTGTAGTGTGGAGAGGTGTCTGTCTGTCTGCTGTGTAGTACAGTTATACATAAGATTCACTGAAGTGCGGAGAGGTGTCTGCCTGTCTGTCTGTCTGCTGTGTAGTACAGTTATACATACATAAGATTCACTGTAGTGTGGGAAGGTGTCTGTCTGTCTGCTGTGTAGTACAGTTATACATAAGATTCACTGAAGTGCGGAGAGGTGTCTGCCTGTCTGTCTGTCTGTCTGTCTGCGGTGTAGTACAGTTATACATACGTAAGATTCACTGTAGTGTGGGAAGGTGTCTGTCTGTCTGCTGTGTAGTACAGTTATACATACGTAAGATTCACTGTAGTGTGGGAAGGTGTCTGTCTGTCTGCTGTGTAGTACAGTTATACATAAGATTCACTGAAGTGCGGAGAGGTGTCTGCCTGTCTGTCTGTCTGTCTGTCTTCGGTGTAGTACAGTTATACATACGTAAGATTCACTGTAGTGTGGGAAGGTGGCTGTCTGTCTGTCTGTCCCCGGCCATCACGGCAGGCCTTGCCTCAGGTTTTAGTCTTAGCGCTGGAAGAAAAATTTCAGCGGAAACCTGTCTGCACGCCTCCACTGGTCCGGCGTAAATCGACGTGATTTCGCTGTAAACATGCTCCCTAAGCAGGGCTTCAGATGGTGTAGTCTGCGATGGCCTTTTGTGATCTCTTGTCCGGAGCTTGTTCAGATCCCAGTGTGTCATTGATTTATGGCACTCAGCTGCAGTTAGCGTTT
>NC_044503.1:2588707-2683707 GCF_902362185.1 Chanos chanos | reverse complement strand
TTAGCCATGGAGAGGCAGACGGTCGTTAGCACTATTTGTATATCTGCTTTGTTCGATCCGAATATTAGGACTTTATTTTTTATAAGATTTTGATAATATCATTTGTTGCACATGCTGTCACCGGAGAACAGCAGGGTTTGCGTGTCTCTCACTGGATCATTACTGAAGAATGCAAGTAGTCAGTCAGTTAAAAAAAGAGGAAAAAAACAACAAAAAAATAAATAGCGTAGCCACTATAGCGCTAATCCTACGGTTTTCTTAAACTGGATGGGAGACTAACGCATCGTCTGTGTGTTTTAAGAGCGATCTGGTGGAAACGTTGTTTCTCAGCCCCTGGTCATCAAGCCCCCGAGGCCGTCTCTGCACGTGTCTGTGTCAGTCCCGCAGTGACGCATATGACCAAGCCGAACCTCTGACTGGTGACGATGTGCCTCAGCTGAGTCAGGTCAGTCAGGGAACATCCAGCGCAAACAGGAATACGCAGAGTGAGGTGAGGCACTCGGAGGACCAGGTTGAGAATCTCACGTGTAGGCCGCTGGGTTTTTGTCCACACCTATAAGGATGCCTGGACTTTAAGCAGTATTTGTGCAGTCAGTGCTACAGAGATGTATACAGAGAAAACTATGAATTAAAAAACAAAACAAAGATTTTTTTTGTCTAATGTAGTGTGTTTAGTGAGTATGACTCAAGCGCGTTCAGTCGGTGCCCCTCAGCTGATACCCACACCACCCAGACCAAACAGCCCTCTCTCAGCCTTCTCGATTTTCCTCTGAGTTTCAAATAGCCACTTATTATCTAATATGGTAACGCCTCGAAGGTGGACTGTTATGAGTGATAGTTTATGTAGTCATTCCTAAGAAGAAGAAAAAAAAATAATGCAATGATGAGTATAAATGATAAATAGCAACGTTTACATGCTTGAAGAAAAAAAAACAACAACAAAAAACGAACTTTTTTTGTCTCGTATTAAGACGGATGTGTTGTTTTGCTCCTTGTTTTTCGCTGGCACCTACATATCATAGCCTGCCCTGTTTGCTTTTCCTTTGCTATGCTGTCTTCCTTTGTATCCAATCTACTGTAAATAGTTTGCAGTCTCTTTGTTTTATGCGTGGATTGTGTTGTTATAAACCTGGGCTTTAAAAAAAGAGAAAAAGAGAAGAACGGAATTTGAAAAAAAAAAACACAAAAAAAACACTCTACGTAAAGGATGTGCTTTATCTGCTTTAGTGTACCCCTGCTTAAGAATGAATGTGTCACTCTCTTACAAAGCAATATCGAGACGGTCGTCTTGCTATAATATTCATGAGGTTGCTGACAGTGAATTTTGCGTAATTCACACATGTTAGTGAGGATGACGAAACAGAAAGCAGTTGACGTGCTTAGACAAGTGTGGCGTCTTAATGCGGAACATCAGTCCAACGGTTTTCGCTTGCGCGCACGTCGACTCGGCGCGAGGTGGACTCAGTCAGTGAGAGGAGCGAGATGATAGGAGTGCACGTGAGAGATTTTAGATCAGTTGCAGAAAGTTGTAGAAGTGTAGAAAAACAGTCGATCTCACTAAAGAGCCTCAGAAGAGCTTTATCAGTGCTCTGAACTTCTACGGAACAACCTCACGGAGAAGATTCTGGCCAGGAGACGGTTTTCTATGACAAAGACCCAATGTTGCTTTTTATTTTTTAAATATTGTTTGAATTTTAATTTTGTTGTTTTTAAAACGTGCGTTGGATAAATTGTGCTCTCCTTAGTGTTTTATTTTTATGATTTTTGCTTGTTTCTTTTTTCACTTTTGGTTTTTTAACTTTTCTTTTTCCTAATGTGGAAATAAAATGTACATTTAAAGAAAAAAAATATATAAATATTATGCAGTAGTTGATGTACTGTAACTAGCATAAGGGATATGGTGTCAAAATGTTCACTGGTGAAAATTTACCAAAATCAAAAACTGTCTATGTCGTGAAAATCATTGAATTGAACAAATAAATAAATGAATGAATAAATCAAAGTTTGTGCTATTAATCGACCAGGTCGTTTTTAATCATTTTCCAGGGGAGATGTTTTTGTTCAGTCATGTGTGTGTTTGAATTCAATGCCCATGATCTAATACTGACCTGACGTGACTCTGAAAACGCAGGACGCCGTGAAAAGTCTACTCAATAATCAAGCAAACAAACCCTTTCGCCCAGCCGTGCTTACGTAACACACTTTCATTTGATTTTTTTTAAAACACAATGCATAAAATCCATTCCCAGTAGGCAAAACATACACACCAGTGGCTTTAAAATACGTGGAATATTGAAGCAAATACTAACGTACTAAGAAAACGCTGCTGCTATGTGAATGTAGATCTACCTTTGTTCCATAAATACATGCTAAGGGTTCCATATTTCAGCCGGGGAATAAAAATAGCCCACATTCCCTCGGGACAGCAGTGACGTCAGCAGCCTGCCTGCATCATCAGCTACCGAGCAGAGTAGGGCTGTGCTGTTACCACGGTAACACTGCCTTGCAGTGCGCAAATGGAGAGGGGACAGCCAGCAGTGTATGGATCCACTTTAAGGTAGAAACCAATGGTTTCAGTCTTTTTTTTTTTTTGGTACTGAGACTGTGTGTCCTTTGACAAATATGAAAAGTATAATATAAGATTAAATAGGACATTATTATTTTATTTGTTCCAGGGCAAACAGTTCCTGTAAAAGTTCCAAATTCTAATATATATTATCCTTTCTCAACCCTGCCCCCCCCCCCCCCCCCCCCCCAAAGAACAAAAATGCAATCACTTAACAAAAACAGTTTATTCACATGTGCACTGTACATAAGTTACAACATAATTGTTCCCTGTCTATTACAAAATGTACGCAAAGTAAAACCTATTGTGTGTTAAACAGGAGTCTAACTTGCTTTAGAGGGAGCGGACAAAAAGATTAATATTTTATCTCCAAACAAAACTTATACCCTCCTGTATCAACACGTGAATTTTCTCCGAATATTTGTGGGGGGAAAGAAAAAAAAAAAAAGAAGTACTTTTACAGAACTGAAGACAGGTGTATGATGACGCCAAATGAAATCTTCTCTGGTGGAAAAGTATGCATGAAGAAAAGGAGAGAGTCTGACACAGAGGTCACGGCCAGGTCAATAAAATACAAAAACAGTTCTATCGTTAAGTCACACTCGGATGTTTTAAAACGCAAAAAAAAAACAAAACCCAAAATAAAATATGTCGTCGAAACCTAGCGACCGACTACTGCTCTGAAACCGAGGAGAGAAAACGGCGCGTGTGAACGAGGATCTGTGAACAGCGTCGACCTGAGTCCGGTTTAGTGCTGGTTTTTGCCGCCCTGTGGTTTTCCCGGCTTCTTCTCCTGCTGTTGGCCACGCCCACCACCAGGCATACCTCTGCCACGCCCACCAAACACACCTGAAATTTACAGAGCTCTGTCAAATACACCTGCCATCACGACACACCACTAAACACACCTTCCTCCAAAACCAAAAGGTATACCTCAGAGTGTTCGGTTCTCCAATTACTGTCATCTACAAGATGTTTACAACACAGGAGAAGAGTCCTGTTATGTTTTTGCATTACGTTGTTGGGTACTCCAAACAAAGTTTACATGTTCTACAGCGATGCACGGTATCCTTATTTGGGCATTTAAAAAAATATATCTCTCCTCCAATCCTGTCGTACCTCTCCCGGCTCCGCCCCCTCGGCCTTTGCCCTGCTGTTTGTTTTGCTGCATGCCCCCACGGCCACGCCCCTTTGACACCACCTCCTCCTTCACCATGTCGATAATCTCGTCGGGGATACGCAGGTATTTGATCGTGCTGCCTCTGATGTAACACTCGGGCATCCTCCAAAACTTGTCTCCGTCCTACGGGAGGGGGCGGTTACAGCCAGACCGCAAAAGACAAAGACAGGATCTCAGGTTTAGATGGAAAAATCCAAGGTCAAGCGCACATTATGGATTCTGTACTGTCACACTGTAAGTCCTGAAGTTACTTAAACACTAACAGAACAGAGTGTTTTGAAGTGACAACAAACAAACATCACATGACCGTCTTACAGAACTTTCATCAAAGCTGCCACGTGTCTCATTTATTAAGACAGTGAGATGACAATGAAAGCGGAGCTGAATTAGACCCGGGGATGTGACTTAGTCACTCTAATCCTTATCTAACCCTGGTCAGTGTCACTCCTGAGAACACTTTATCGTACGGTGAGTTCTGCCTGTATACCCAAGATCTAAATATCCTCAGACTGACTGTGAAAAGGGCTTTAGTAAGGGCCCCTGGCCTGTCCATACCCGGGACGTGCAGATGACCTCTCGCAGGTTGATGTTCATCCAGTTGTCACAGCTGACCAGATGACCGTTATAGGTCTCCCCGTTCTTCAGCTCCACCAACTGCACAGGGTGAACATGAGGGGGGAAAACACTCCATGACGCAAACAACGCAGTTCGGTTTCCCTCCGGGACGACGTCAACATACGTGAACCTTCCAAACCTTCCAAACCAAGACTCAGATTTTCCACGATTCTTATACTAACTCCCTCTGGAGTTTTCTCCATATAGTAGCTCTTTATTTACAATATGGACCACGCTAGTACCTCATCTTAGAGCGCCCTCTACCTCTTCTTACAAGAATTGCAATATATAGAGGGTCTGAATACGTATTTACACAGCAATACTGTATTTTATATGATACTGCATATAGAATATTTACTGTGCACTTTGGCAGACTCAGTGTGTACTCAGTGTGTACTCAGTGTGTACTCCTGCAGCCTCTCAGGAGCTACGCTTGAGCTGATGTATCTGTCGTGTTCACTTCTACACACATCTGATGCTCTCACTTACCATAGGATGATTCTGTGCAGTCTTAAGCAAAGATAACGGCAACTGTAAAAAAATAAAACCCAAAAAACAAAAAACAACAAAAACAAAACAGGTGTAAAATTGTTAATGCAATGTTCAAATGGTTGTTGTTTCCAACTCAACAGCCTATGAATCATCACTTTGTTATACAGTTGTCTGCGAGGTTTCTTGTCAGTTGTTTGTCTTATGGGGAAAGTGTGTATCCTAAAGAACTCATGTGACTCTCCTATTAGTTAATGATGCATAGGATTTCGTTTGAAACATGTCAGTTCTCAAGCCTTGTGTCTCAGATACTGGTGTTTCTCTCAGTGTGAAATCCACAAGTCTGAGGTTAACAGTGGTTCAGGTAATCCAGACAGTTCTGAATGTAGAACCATCCAGAATTAAGTATTGATGGAAAAAATAGACAGGGCTAAGAATTTCACCTGATTCAAATTAAGCCATGCAGAACTGGCTAATATCAATAATTATGGGGAGTGAAGCTTTTTATAGCACTCAACCACCATTACAACTGACACGTAGCTGTAACATAACAAATATTTCATGCGTTATATTGACGGTAAGCTAGGATCTTTCACTGCAGTGTGCTTCTGTAGTCCACTTAAGTTTATCGGTTCATTGCATGACTACACTGAAATAATAACTACAAAAATATTTTCTTTCGATTTTGCAGTAGCTCCTCTTGATAACAAGTTCTCTGTGGTTAGACATTCACTTCCTGAGAAATATCACGTTTTAGTACCTGTCCACCGGTTAGATCACACTTATTCAGAAATTACCCCTTCTGCTCGAAAAACTTTAATGCTGCAATCAGACAGTCAGGGGAGTACTGCGTCCACATGACATGAGTAAGTGCATCCAAGCACAGCTTTTAAAAATATTAAATGCGAGTTTCAGTGAGTTAATACAGAGGGGATGGTGCAGACGTTTTTGCTGTTAGGAAACGTAACTCGGTTTGGCATATTATCTGTTATCCTAAATAACCGTTTCATTCAGCATATACGAAACGTCACGATTACCACCAATACCAGATTAGCTAACATGCAGGCATTCACTAGCCGGTTAGATGCATGCAAATATGCGGTAGATGCTAGCGAACAAGATATATCTTTCTCCTGGGCTGAGTAGCTAACATTACCGAAAATGTTCTTTAAACTAGAGACGGCTGAATTGTGGTGAGGTGTTACAACACAAACAATAGGGCTCACAAACTAGCATGCTGACTAAAGTATACATGTAACCTTTTTCCCGGTAGCTAAGCTAGCACAGTTAACTTGCTCAATAACGCGTTTACTCACCATAGTGGCTTTTTTGATTCACAGTCTTATGCAACTGAATTTATTTTCTTAAGTGTTATAATAAAGGTCTATAGTAAACTATTAAATTTAAACTTTGGTTAGTATACTGCAAACGCGCGTGATCGTAACATGAACGAAACCTTTAGCTAGCATTACGAACGGCAACAGAAAGCAATGTAGCCCTTTGCTTCCGGATCATAAGGAAACTTGCAAAATAAAAGTCGTTATTCAGTGGCCGTGGGACGATGAAAAACATCATAAATGGGGAGTCATTCATATCTTTGTACCATTTAAAAACAAGACTACGCTCCGCTTTCGCAGTAGAATGCCTTCTATTTATTTTAAAGAGACGACCAAATGGAGGAAGGGGTGAGAAAACACATATATTGTCAGCAGCTGGAATAATTAATTTTGTCTATGTGAGTAAAGAGTAACCTTGGATAGCATGCTCAGTCAGCTGTCTTCTCTTGCTTGATTCGGTTATCACACGGCATAGCCAATATCTGAATTTTAAAGACAAAAGCCTTAACTGTTGAACTGGAGAGTCCCTATGGACATATTGTCTCTTGTGCTAAGCAGTTAACAAAATTAAAATAAGAGTGGACAGAGCACCCATGCAGTTACTTTTACTTCATAATTGAATGGTTAGTTTTGCAGATCAGGTTCAGACTGAGCTGTTCACCCTCACCATAATCTGACACAATGAATTAATCTGTCATTCATTTTCCAACTGAAAGGCTTGTTTTTATGGCAGTTTAAGAATAACGGCATGGCATCACCTCATTTTTATTACAGTTTTTGAGTGATTTATTTTATGTACAAGCTCTATATGAGATATTAACGATCTTCCAAAGGACAGAATTGTCTTTTACAAAAATATGACCATAAGCAGTCTGAAGTCTTTTATTTTGTTATTTTCACGTTGGCGTTTGACTCTGTTTCTTCCCCTCCAGTCTCCTTTTCATCGTCTTTCTTTTTTTCTTCTTCATGGCCTCCTGAATTTTCCCTTTGAATTTCTTTTTCTCTCTCTTTATCTTCTCCAGCTCCTTCTTTCTCTTCTCCTCAAACTCAGGATCCTGGGATTAAATTGAGTTAAACAACAACAAATAAACAGAGACATTAAATATTGCAGGGTTCCCAGCATAGTTTGACAGTTACATTTATTCCTCCAGAGCGTCTGACAACTGACTTTAAATGTCAGAGGTCACGGAATTCTTCAGCACTCTTGTCTTAACTTTGTTCATTACAGGGTAACAACCACAGGGGCCCAGAGCACTGCCTACCAGGGGCTTTAGCAGTAAACTGTCACGCTTTGGGTCCGAAGCAATAGTTTAAAAGAGACTTGCCTTTCCTTCCAGAATCATCTGTTTCTTTTTGTTGATCTCCTTTTTCTCGTCAAAATCCGTTGACTCTAACTTCTACAAAACACAACAATGTGATACATGTATTAGAACACAGCCAGCTCTTTTAAGGATAAAGAGGTCATTTCCATATCTATATAAAAAAAAAATTCCATATTTCATCTTACAATTTCACACTCTCTCCTGGTCACGTTGACTTGGGTGAGTATTTTCAACACGTCCTTCTCTTCGACCGGATACTCCTTCAGTTTAGTCTCTGCACAGACAACAGAAAGTGTTCATTTAAGGAGGGGGAAAAAGATTCGAACTACAACTAAAAATGATCAGTTGTCGACCCAAGAAAACCCTCCATGTTGCCCACTGAGTATTTTGTTGTATTGACAAAATACAATTACATGAAATACAAAATACTAACTTGCAGTAGACTTCACAATATTAACGTTTTCTTTCTAATTAATTTGCAACATTACCTTATCCAAAATACAAAAAAAAACAATCTCTACTGTGTTCACCTGAACTGAAATGGCTTTCGGTATTTGCAACCCTGAGAACAAATTCAGTGGTCCACTTACGGATCTGCTCTTCTATAGCGTTGACCAGATGAATGTCATACTGCGTAACCAGTGTGATTGACACTCCGTGGCGTCCTGTGGACAGAGCGTGACCAAATGATGCTCTGTATAGAAAATTTGGACACAATGAAAACTGATCAATGTTTTAAGGAATGACGGTGGTACCTGCCCTGGCTGTCCTGCCAACTCTGTGAATGTAGATTTTGGGCAAACCAGGTGTGTTGTGATTGATGACAACTTGTACAGTCGGAATATCCAAACCCCTTAAGAGAAACAAAGGGAAAAGCTGTTAACAGGGTAAAGTGGAGAAATATCTCTAAGAAAGATATGTTTCAAATGAAGCCATTGGGCGATGCTGAATGAGACATTCAGTAGAATATACCTGGCAGCAACATCTGTGGCAATGAGAATTTTGAAGACGTTTGACTTGAACTTGGCGAGGTTGGCAAAACGCTGCCTCTGGATTAAAAAAAAAATGAAAGGAATGTTTATTATCTCAGCTGGGAAAAAAAAGCAAGTACATCTTCACCGTGCCAATGCTGGAGATAATCTGTTTATGTAAGATCAGCTGATCACCGTGAAATAATCCGTTTATGTACAATCAGCCAATCACAGTGAGATGATCTGTATATACGTAAGATCAGCCCAGCCCTATGAAATAATCAGTGTATGTACAATCAGTAAATCACTGTGAGACAAACCTGCTTCATCATGGAATGCAGTGAGATTGTGGGAAAGTTGAATTCACGGAGCATCATGGTAAGGACCTGACAATTCCTACGGAAGAAAAAAAAAAAAGTTCTCAGTCAGATGCAGTGTGTACGATCACGTAGTCACTGTGTCTTGCCTTAATGCACTCACGTTCTAAAGAATGTTAATACTTACTGAATACTGAATGTTAATACTTACTTGCACGTGCTGGTGAAGATTATTATGGACCAGTCGTCATGTTCGTCTTGGAATTTTTGGATTAGATGAACCAGGTAAGCATCTTTTACTTTCTCGGGCGTGAGAATATATCTCTGGTCTAATTCATCCACAGTTCGAACTCTTTAACAGGATACAATACAAATGTCAGAAAAATACTTTACAGAATCTCCACTATTCTCAACAAGGCTGCTCAGTGGAAAAAAAAGAAAAGAAAAAAAAAGACAGAGGTTGGACCAGCTCAGTCAACTTCCTCCAAAGATTTAGCATCAGACAAATGCCTAATGCTTACAATACAATTCTAAGCAATTTAGTGTTTGGTTTTAAGCAGACATTTATCCATTTAGCGAACGCTTTTATTCAGTTACTCACAGCCTTTTCTTTATATGCGTGAGAATGAGATGACAGCCTTGTTTTAAGGCACATGCACAGTAACCAATCATTCTTACGCTAATCCCATTACTAAACCAAAGGTCCATCCAGTACGTAACTTACCCCTAACCCTAAACCAAACTTAACCCTAAATCTAAATTAAGTCTGTCCAGTGCCATTCCTGCAGGGCCAATGTCACTCTTATGCATGTCAGTATTACGGTTCATCTTTCAACCAGAAAATAATTCAATCCTGGGAAACCAGAGGAGATCGCTCCCGAGCCACTCGAATACTTTTCTGAACCGACAAACCACTGATTTAAACCAAAGGCCAGTGCATACACTCACCATGCAGAAATGACTTTAGACAAACGTTACAGTACAATGCAGTGGATTCCTGTTTCTTACTCAGATTTGTTCTCCCAGAAGAACGGTTTGTTCATGGCTATGCTCTTGAGTTCCTGTAGTGTGTCCGTGAGCGTGGCGCTGAACAGCAGCGTCTGTCGTTTGGCGGGAACCACACTGAGGATGACCTCCAGGTCTTTAGTGAAATCAGTACAGCCCTGCTCCAGCAAACGATCAGCCTCATCCAGAATCTTAAATGACAAACACACACACACACACACACAGAACAAATCATAGCGTGTCTTGAAACAAAAATAGATATGTCAAAAAAAAATCTTTTTTTTTCCCGAGTGTTTATAACCGGTACCCCTCTTCTGTTCTTATAGTCTCACTAATTAGAATGTGTCTCTGTCAGAGACAGACTCACCAGAAACTGGATCCTCTTCATGTCAATGGTGTCTGAACTCCGTATGTGGTCGGCCAGCCTCCCTGGCGTTGCCACGACAACGTGTGGCTTCTTTGACAACTCCAGAGCTTGCGTAACCATATCTGTTACAAAAAAGGTTAATAACAGAGAGAGAATCAGGTCTGAGCATTACGACATGATGAACTGAACGACAGTCTGTTAACTGTTTGAAAGGATTCTGATGAAAGAAGCCCCTAGTAGTATCACGATTACTTTTTTTATAGGAATGTAAAAAAACGGACGTATTGCTTGTCACAGTGAAGCCGTACCCATTCCTCCAACGATGAGGCAATCCCTCAGACCCAGAGGTTTCCCCAAAACCCGAAACTGTTCAGCTATCTGGAATGCCAGCTCTCTATAGCAAACAAAAAAAACAAGAGAATCACATTAAGGCATGGCAGAGGTTTTTTTTGTTTTTACATAAACGTGGCCAAAATGAGCGGCGGCTCTCTGGGTTTATTACAGTAAGACCAACAGTTGAATAGAGCTGATGTTCGACTCGGTTCGACTCAGAGGTGAGTTCCGTAAGTACCTGGTGGGTGTGAGCACGACGCAGAAGATGCCGTATGGATCCTCGGACAGTCTTTGGAGCACCGGGAGAACAAACGCTGCCGTTTTTCCGCTCCCCGTTTTAGCGCATCCCATACAGTCTCGACCTGTCGAATAAAGTCCACGGCAGCCATTTTTACAATCGAGATGATTTTGTTGCAGTAATGAGAATAAAGGTAATTCACTCATAAGTTTGCTCGTTTTTTTTTTGACACTGTGATAACGCTCGCTTTCATGAAATGATTACATGACAAAAATAAGTTTGCAGCTGGTTACCATAAACACTGCTGTGTACAAATATCAAAGTTTACGATGATGTTTGTTGATGTATTGGCTGATAATATATATGACTAGTGGCAGCCCCTGCTTAAATTCAGGACTTGAGAAAGAAAAACAAACAAACAAACAAACAAAAAAGACTATTCAAAATGTAAACGATAAGACATTGCTGCTTTAGCTAAGCCTAAACCGTTAGTACATGTTTCATTTGGAGAAAATTCATTTTCATAAACTGAACTTAATTAACACCACTTAATGTCCACTAACTGATAAGTTGGCTTCTTTTGAAGTTAGTGCTTACCTTCCAAAATCGCTGGCATGCAATTCTCCTGGACTGGAGTTGGTCGAGTGATGCCCAGTTGTTTACACTGTTCGACCAACCAGTCGGAGAGGCCGAGTGAAGAGAAAGTTGACATTTTTATTTATTGAACAACTCGCTACTAAGGTCGAGAGAAATGTGCAGGTTAGCAGGAAATCTAAAAACTACTGATCATAGCTGCGTATTTTATAATTATAGAACTCAACTCCAGAGCTGCCACAACCTCGTGTGATTCTTGGGACGCCTGTATTTTACGTAATCCGGAGACGTCATCAGCAGACGTCAGTGGGGCGTAGTGTTCAGACGACCTGAGAGAGTGATTGGACAATAACCTGCTGTCAAAGCATCTCTCCGGGAAACGTTTTGTGGACAGGGAAGCTGTACGTAGGTCTGGGAAGATTCTCGGATTTACATATCATCTTAATCGCGAGGAAACCATTTTTATGATATTAGTATTATGTAATCTGCCTGCGGTAGGTGTTGGTTAAACAATTCGACAAAACGAAAAGGATAGTGCAGCTGTCCGAGATATATTCGTGTATCCTGGGATGTTTCACACTCGTGCACTTGTGGACTCTTTTAACGATTCCTATTCCTTTACTGCTATACTGGTATTTAATGACTTTCTAAGCGCAAATGCATACAAACTAACTGCAAATTTGCTTGTCGAACGTAGCATTGACAAGCTTTGCGATGTACACATGTAGATATATTGTAAAATAAACAATGTTCCTATGGATACACATTAAATATATATATGTACATAAATGAGTTCAAACCGTAGAATTTTAGAGTCGTGAATGCCAAGCGGCGGTATTTAGCCCACGCAGAATGTCCCTTGTCATTTTTACCCTTATCGAATATGGCGGAGTTAGATGGTGGGGATTTCTCTTCGAATCGTTCACAAAGCAGGTAAGGATGCACACATAAAACAAACCCAGACTTTAACGAAAGCAAATACAGTATGTTGTCTTAACGCTGACGTAATGTTCAACAGGGCTAACTTAATAGTACGATAATGGAACATCTTGATATGGTCAGTCGTTGTGTGTTTATCGTTAATGCTTTGACGATTTAACAGGAAACTCCATATAGTTTGCGTGCTTTATGGGTTAGATTTTTTCCTTACGGTTGCTCCAAACCTGTAGCTTAACAAAACCGAGAAATCATGTGACTTTTGTTGGCTCGTGCATAATACAGTAATGTTGCTAGTTTTTCTTGAGGAAGTTCCTAATGCAACATGTTGATCCAGTATCTGTGCGTGTGTTGGAACAGAGGAATGCGCTAGAATGTCGAGGTTACATTATGAAGCTAAATGTATCTTCGTGTAACTTATAAAGCTCACCAGCGACTGAATCAATTTTTGGTGTCTTTTTTTCCCCTTGACGTGGTATTTTATAGATTTTTGTCATAACGGTGACTCACACATAGTTCGTTAAATGAAAAAAGTGCTGGAATGTCTTGTGGGTCCACGACCACAGAAATGTACTGATTATTTCTTAGTGTTTTTATTTTTAATGACCCGTATGTAGAAATGGGTTCTCTCTCCATTTTGATGAATAATTAAAGAGATGCGCCTGCTAGAGGTATCATGTTGATGTACCTGCTGGGAAACAGAGACAAGTCACCAGGGAGTCCGCACACAAACAGAAATCCAGAAAGCAAGCCGATCTAAGCCACAAAATCCTATACTCACAGCGTTGTGAATGTATGAGTGGCAAGAGTGAGAGAGAGAGACAGAGAGAAAGAAAAACACAAAAGTAAAAATGTTCAGTATAAACTAATGGTATGAAAACTTTTATTCTGCTTGCAGCATGGCTAACAACAAGAACAGCACACTACGTTGCACGTTCTCCGCGCCTGGCCATAGTAGCGCTCTCCTGCAAGGACTGTCGGCGTTGAGAGTGCAGGGGCAGCTGCTAGACGTGGTGTTGGCTGTGAACGAGGAGCGTTTTCAGGTGCACAGAGCTGTGCTCGCCGCCTGCAGTGACTACTTTAGGTGAGACGTCTCAGCTGGTTCTTGAAAGCTGCATATTCCTCCCGGAGAGCATTACCGGCACGTACCACATCTAGGGAAAAATCTTTCTCTACGCAGAGAACAGCTGAGCTACAGGGTGGCCACAGCGTTGTTAAAATTGGACAAAGCGTGATATGATCTTTTTTCACCACAAAGAGGAGGATGTGGTTTTTGTAGCTTCAGAAAAAGAATGCCTTATAAACAAAACAACCATATCAACTCACACTGCCAACTCAATTTGTGAGAGGAAATTGTCCGTCCTGATTTGAGAGGCGACTAATGTCCGCAGCGGGTGTCTCTTTATGAACGGTTTTGATCAAAACCATTCTGATAATTGCTTTCTAGAATGTTTTCCCTGCTCTCTCAGTTCCCTGCTGCGGATGAAGCCTCGTTCTGATGCAGTGTCCTTAAATATAACTTGCTTTAATCAGCAATTTTAAAGCATTATCTTTGCACCCTTCCAAATGTTTTCTTCTGATAGTGTACAGAATAGCATAATGTACGCTGAAAGCAAATACACTGAAAAATGAACACTGAAAAATGAACACTGTATCTTGAACGTGATACGTTATAATGTCTTTCATAACAAAGCACTTAAAATTGTATGTTGGTACTACTGTCACCACCAACAGTTATGGGTATTTGGAATCTTGTCATAAATTGTGATTTAACTGTTTTTAAGTTTTGAGTTTTTAAAGCATACGTTGTAATCATTGTAGTTAATCTGGAGTTTTTACCAAGCTCCTAGCCTAATGTACTGTACATTAGAACATTAGTAGTGATGCAGGCTGTGCAGAGTGTTGAAATATGCTCTGATTTTTTTCCTGTAGAGCCATGTTCACAGGTGGGATGAAGGAATCAAACCAGGACGTCGTAGAGTTAAAAGGCTTGTCTGCCCGAGGCCTGAAACACATCATAGACTTTGCTTACAGCTCAGAGGTCACGCTAGATCTGGACTGCATCGAGGATGTTTTGGGGGCGGCCGTGTTTCTGCAGATGGTGCCCGTGGTGGAGCTGTGTGAGGAGTTCCTCAAATCGGCCATGAGCGTGGAGACGTGCCTGAACATCGGGCAGATGGCCACCACCTTCAGCTTGGCCTCGCTCAAGGAATCGGTGGACGCATTCACCTTCCGGCACTTTCTGCAGATTGCCGAGGAGGAAGATTTCCTGCACATTCCCATGGAGCGCCTGGTCTTCTTCCTGCAGAGCAACAAGCTGAAGAACTGCAGGGAGATCGACCTCTTCCACGCGGCGATACGCTGGCTCCAGCACGACGAGTTGAGGAGAGCCAGGGCCAACGAGGTGCTCTGTCACGTGCGTTTCCCGCTCATGCGCTCGTCCGAGCTCGTAGACAGCGTCCAGACGGTCGACATCATGGTGGAAGACGTTCTCTGCAGGCAGTACCTTCTGGAAGCCTTCAACTACCAGATACTCCCCTTCCGCCAGCACGAGATGCAGTCGCCCCGCACTGTCATTCGCTCAGACGTGATGTCGCTCATCACATTCGGTGGCACGCCGTACACGGATAACGACCGGACTGTCAGCAGTAAGGTCTACTACCTTCCGGACATGGCATCGCGTCAGTTTAAGGAGCTGACGGAGATGGAGACCGGCTGCAGCCACGCTTGCGTGGCGGTGCTGGACAACTTCATCTACGTGGTGGGCGGCCAGCACCTGCAGTACCGCAGCGGAGAGGGCGCCGTGGACATCTGCTTCCGTTACGACCCTCACCTCAACCAGTGGCTTCGCATCCAGTCCATGCAAGAGAGCCGCATTCAATTCCAGCTCAACGTCCTGCAGGGACAGCTTTACGCCACAGGGGGGCGCAACAGATCAGGGAGCCTGTCATCTGTGGAGTGTTACAGCCCCAAGAAGAACGAATGGACGTGCGTGGATTCGCTGAAGCGCAGGATCTGGGGTCACGCCGGCACAACGTGCGGGGATAAGTTGTACATCTCAGGGGGGTATGGGGTTTCGGTAGAGGACAAGAAGACCTTACACTGCTACGACCCCGTCAGCGACCAGTGGGATTTTAAATGCCCCATGAATGAACCCCGGGTACTCCACGCCATGATCAGCGCGAACGAGCGAATTTACGCTCTCGGAGGGCGAATGGACCACGTCGACCGCTGCTTCGACGTCCTTGCGGTCGAGTATTACGTTCCAGAAACAGACCAATGGACAACCGTGAGTCCCATGAGGGCGGGGCAGTCCGAAGCCGGCTGCTGCCTATTGGACAAAAAGATCTACATTATCGGAGGCTACAACTGGCATCTGAACAACGTCACGAGCATCGTGCAGGTCTACAACATGGAGACAGACGAATGGGAGAGGGATTTGCATTTCCCAGAGTCCTTTGCGGGAATCGCTTGCACTCCGATCATACTTCCACAAACCACAACTCAACGATAAACCCTCAGCAAAAAAAACAAAACAACAACAACAAAAAACCTGACGCCGCACTCGTCATATGGCATACCTCTTACTGATCATGAAATAGAACAGAAACATCAAAAAATGTGGATTCGCTCTGTAGTGATAACAAGTCTTCTTCCAAATTTATCTGTCTTATAAGTTAAAAACAAACTTTGTAGCTTTGGAGGGTCCATGAAAATTGTGAACATTTAAGGACCAAAAACAAAAATACTAAACAAAACAAGACCGGACCTTTAAAGGGGGTTTCTTAAAAAAACGAATGAATTTGTGAATGTAACTGTGATTTTCACCGTCCTTTTTGTTAAATATGACACATGGTTGTTCCAGAGGCGAAAAAAAAAAGTCTTGTCTCAGAGATGATTTGGTGTGAACACGGTGGACTTCTTTGCGTCAGCCTTGACCACACACCGCTACGGTTTTCCATTCTTTCAGCAAGATCTTTATCACTGTCGAATAGCGGGCAAATAGCTGGAAGACTTTTTTTTTTTAAGGGCGTGCAGCGTCCGTAACAACCGGGGGAAGACTTTGATTCCACTGCCTTGTGGTACTTCCACAGTTATACACCGAGTTTTTCTTTATCTGAAGAAGAAAAAAGGGGTTTACTTTACTGTTTAGTAATTCCCTCACAGTTTCAGTCCCGTCATATCTGTAGCACCTAAATCAGTGATCAGTGATAGAGCACTGTACAGACATGTGGAAAGGATGGATTGTGTTATTATCATTATTAAGTTGTTCTCCATTTCAGTTGGGTTTTGAGCACTTACAGAAGGGCAAGACTTAGTCATGTACCCTTTTCCTCCACAATCATCACAGCTCTGGAACTGCAAGGACTGGGAAACGGATAGGTGATTGATTATTTTAGCCTTGTTGGATCAAAGCACAGTATGATTCGTTACCTTTTGGTTGTTTGAAAAACATACTCTTCTCTATTTGCCTAGGAGAAAGTGTGCGGTAACCAGAGACCTGTTAACCTTATGTTGCGTTGCACATACTGGAAGTATATGAATGAATGTCCTGGCTTTGTCCCAGTTGTCCTCAGTGCGCTCTTTCCTCGTGACGTGGCTCTCCACGTTAACACCGGTAAATGATCATTTCGATTAGGACTCTGTAAAACAGTCATGTGATGTAGTAGCATAAGCAGAGAAGAATCTGAGGTTAAGGAGCCACGAGAGAGAATTGGGAGGGGACCCAGTCATTCAGACCCTTTTTAAACACTGTATTTGACACAGGTCTGCTCAGAAAGCACATTTGACTCATTAATGCACTTTACAGCTGGAGTAGAGTGTGAGGCAAAATACTACATTGCCCAGAAGTCAAAGTGGAATGAGGTCAGAGGTCAGATTTTGAATGAATGAATGAATAGTTTGTATAGCAGTTCCAGCTTGACTGCAAAATGTCATGTGTGTGTGACAGTTTCCTTAATTTGAAAGCCTTTGTATGTGGAGTTAAAGTTTCACTCTCCTCTCGCTGTCTTTAACATGTAGGGGTCCTCAGGAAGACATTAAAACAAAATCATTCACATTGTCGGATATCACATTAAGACCGTGTGTGTGTGTGTGTGTGTGTGTGTGAGAGAGAGAGAGAGAAATACCATGTTGTGACTAGAGTGTCCAGGCACTTGCTGTAAATGGTCTCATGTCTTTTTATGATTCTTGAGTTGACATGCTGTCCTTCCAATGAATGTATTTTTTTTACCACCGTTGGTCTTTAAATATCCCGATGTTGGGACAATTCAGTGCCTTGCAAAGGGGTCTGGTCGGTCACAGCTTCAGTCTTAAAGATCTGCAGGGACAAAAAATAACAGAAAAAAAAAGATATTTTACGTAACGTTTCAGACCTTCGGAACAACAACACGCGAAGACTGTGCAAGAGCCGAACGCGTTTGCAAGGCAGGTCAGGTGCTGTTAAGAGACAGACGCGCGGTTAGTTTGTCATATTTCGTGTGTGTGTGTGTGTGTGTGTGCGTGTTATTACAGGTTAGTGATCTAGAGTTGGCTGATCTTCAAAACAAACAGATTCCTTCCTTCATTCATTAAAAGAAACAGACTCAAAAAGATGCAGCGTCAACACAAACAGTCTTGCCGACAGTTTAAATTATTTTTTTATTTTTATTATTGACACATTGCCTAGCTGATTCCGGAACATTCCCCTCTCACCACTGATTACAAAAATGCACACAATCTTTCAGCATTAAATACACGAACAGCTACCTGCTCTGTCAAGGGCTGCGGTCATATTGGTGTAACAGGCTAACGCTAATACCATGTCATAGTGGTATAACACCATTTGACATTAGAAGGATGACCTTCAGTGTCTCTGTTTCATGAGGTCAGACATCATCTGTTGAATATAAAATATTTCAGTTTTGTCTCACAGAAAACACCTTTTCAGCGTTTCTGTTTCCACTCCAAAAAAAAAAAAAAGAAAAAGTTGTACACCATTTAGTCTTAATGTAATAATGTTACAGTCAGTAAATTATGTTCAAGATCAGTTCATGTCACATTATGGCATGTTTTATTATCAAGATTTATTTTCCTCATTAAATACTTAAATGATTCTGATCAAATGGTCTTAAATCAGAGGGCCAGTACAGTTCAAATACTCATTATCTTCATGGCAACCTCGGTTGGAAGTGTAATTGACTTTGACTTTGAAAATATGTTAATTTTATTCAGTTAACTGTCCATGTTTTTTCTGAGTCCTGTCCTTCTGCAAGTTTTGAATTGCTGTAAAATTCCTGTCTCTGGTACAAACCATTGTGGCGTTTGAAAGCCCTGTGTGTTCCTTTTCAATGTGTGTAGTGTTTAAGTCAAATCAGCTGTCTGTATTTTGGCCTAAAATATCGAATGTACCGCATTTACTATCCTTGTTGTCTCCTTTCTGTCTCCAATGTTTGTTTCTGTAAGTGAAGATGTCCTCGCCCGATTTGTCAAAATGAATGGTGACGTCGTCTTAAATAAACATCAGCTGAAACCTTGTGAATTTGCGTTAGTTTGGCTGAACTGCTCTCTTAACGCACAATGTTTGGTTGTACCCTTAACACTGAGTTCACCAAGACACAGAATTAGTCATGGGACATTTAAATGTTGCCCTACTTACTTATTTAAAACGAATTTGATACCCAAATACCCTCTTTACACTACCTAACCCCACACAACTGGATCGACAGATAATCAAATGTCAAATGTCTTTTCAGCATATGACATATGACATTAAATATTCAGATAAATGTCAAATATTGTGGAACAAACTGCAACGTAATCACGCTCATGATCACGAACGGATGTCCGCATAAAATCCAGTAGTTTATCCACAGCCTGGAGAAACCAATGGACTGCAAAGACCAGGACCCTTCTGGCGCTGACGACGCTGCAGCGCAAACGCACGTCTCACGCAATGCTCTGTTTTGGAGAAGAACGGAAAGATGGCGACCTCAAACAATCCGCGAAAATTCAGCGAAAAAATCGCTCTGCACAATCAGAAGCAGGCAGAAGAGACTGCGGCATTTGAAGAGGTTATGAAGGATCTCAGTATAACACGCGCTGCCCGGGTACGTGTCAAAGTTTGCTCCACCATGCTGGGGGGTCAGGTGCATCAAATAGGCAGCTTGCTGACTGGCCTCGGTAGCCCAGCATCCGTGTTGCTATCCCTGTCGGTGTGCATCAAAAAGATACGTTGGATTAGACGAATTGCTTAGCTAATTTACTGTCAACCGTAACGAAATGCTTAAAACGTGAGACAAAAACAAACGCCGTCCCCCGTTTGAAAATTGTGTAACTAAATTTGGTGGTGTTAGGATGCGGACGGGAAACCGTAGCATAGCTAGTTTGTAGCCAATTACAGATGTGATGCACATCTGCATCACGACTTTTTCCCCCCATGCCTGTCTGCTTGCACGCTAGCTATAACTGAGACATCTCATCGTCTTTAGATGGTTCAAAATCGGGTACCAGTGGGTTAGTTAACATTTTTTCAGCGTTTAAGTTCCTTCTTTTTGTCGTGACTGCTATTGACAGTTGCTGATAAGAGCTTAACCAGATAGCGCGCGACAGTCAGTTAGGACTGACTGTCGGAGATTCGGAGATCGTGGCTTAAAACAGTCAGCACGTTTTTCAATATTTGTGGTCACGGCTTATTATTATTATTATTATTATTATTATTATTATTGTTTGCTGTAACATCCGTAGCCTGCTCACATGCCACTGTCTCTCTCAGCTCCGTCCGGCTGCAGGCATGGCAGTTCAGTTCAGCATGGTGGGCGCGCTTCTTACACCCCATTCACAAGAACAGTCTCACACACGGCTTTGAGTACCATCCATTACGCTTGTCATCTTTTTTTCAGTTATGAATTTTTGTGGGGAAAAAAAAAAATCATTCAATAATTTAGTGTGCCCCTCGTGCGTGCGTGCGTGTTTGTGTGAATGTGAGTGGCTAATCCAATTTAACCTGACTGTAAACGTGTCTATTATTAAAATGAATGATGTGTATGACGTTGATGTAGCCATTGTCTACAGTAAATAATGCAGCGTGATAACAAAAAAAGGGAAAAAAAGAAAGTCAGAATAATTGGCCGACATTTGCTGAATCACCAGTCTTGAGACGATGCAAGTTCTTATTAAAGGTATCAGTCAGGTAGAGACACATAGTGGACTTAAAAAAAAAACTTTAAAAAACCTAAAAAAAAATGTATCAGTCTCCATGTGATGAAAGCTCTTCAGCTCACCAGTGTTAAGACCTAGCTTCCAAGAGAAATGTTATCTCTGTTCTGCGCCAGAATTTTTGATGCTTTTCTTATAAAACTTGTATCGCAAAGAGTCAAACAGTTCAAACACGTAGCACCCGTATATTGCGCAATTAATGCGCAGTTGAAACAGAGCGGATGTATTTCTCCAGTTTGAAATTTCGATGTCGGGCACACCATGAATGTGAATTGTTTAATACACTGTTTTTTTTGTTTGTTTGTTTGTTTGTTTGAGTTTGTTTCAGAGATGAACTGTATGGACATCACATGACTTACCATCCTACGTCATAATATCATCATTAGAGTTGATGACTTGATTAAGTTTTTCAGTCGTTTCATTTCGTCACCCATCCACTCGTTCACTCATTCATTGCGATTTTACTTTGCACAGTTGCAGTTGCAGAAGACCCAGTATTTGCAACTAGGGCAGAATCGCGGTCAGTGCTATGGAGGTTCACTTCCTAATGTCAGTCAGATTGGAAATAATCTCCCTCTTCAGGTGAGCCTTCAAAAAAAACACTTTACCCGCTGAAAATGAAAAGCATCATTTCTCTTTCATATTTCACTTTTGTTTTACTAGCAGAACTCCTGCAAAGTGTGAGATTCAGATGAAGAATTTTTTAAAAAATGTCTGTTTTTGTGTGGTCTATTGAATATCTGTGATATTCTCTTTTTTTTCCCTTCTTTGCTGGAAATAGTCATCTGAGAAAAGGGACCTAGAAAATTGCAAATTACTGACAAGCTTGACTGGAGATGTTTAATAAACATTTTGGGCTTTTTTTTCAGATATTAGCTCTGGCAAAGAAAAAAAAAAAAAAAAAGCAAAACGCTAGCTTTGATTTTGCATTACAAAAAAAAAAAAAAAAACATTCACAAGTTGAACAGAAGGAAGCTCGTGAAGTATTTTTGGCATCGTTTCATCCGTGCCTGAAATTCAGTGCCTGACGGGGAAAAAACACGTCATTGTCTTCTCTCTCATTGCTCTCCATTTGTTCAACATTTGCAGGACTATGAACCAGACAATACCCATTGCTTTTGAAGCTTGCGTATATCTAGCTCATCTTTGATTAAAAGAGGAATGTTATGGGTTCTTTTTGTTTTGTTTTGGTTCTCTGTGCTCTGTTTCTCATTTAAGTCACTGATGATGATGATGATGATGATGGGGACTACTGTAGAAAGCGTAATGTTGGCGATTGAGGGTAGCGGGTCTCAGGTGATGATGAGATCTGACTTTTAACAGCTTACCTTACAGACGGCAGTGCTGGACACCAGTCGCACCACGCGACACCACGGCCTGGTGGACAGGGTGTACCGCGATCGAAACCGCATCACCTCCCCTCACCGCAGGCCCCTGGACAAACACGGACGCCAGATATCCTTCTGTCTGTCTGTTACAGCAGTATTTTTACGCCCGTGGATGTAACAGTGAACTTTACAGCGAACTCTTCCGCTGCGTGAGATCAGCTACTGGCCACTCTTAATTAGAACCACATATAACGAGAAGTGTCTGTGTCAGAGATGAGCTGCTTTAGAAAAGGCCTTAGGTTAACGGGTTACAGTCAGGTGACCTGTCTAAGGTTCACACACACACACACACACACACACACACACACACACACCCCTCTGCTTAACAGCATGCTTCCCATAACACTACACTCTTGCAGTGAAACTAAATTAGAGCTGAGAAATATTCCCCAGCAGTGGTGTTGTTAGCAGAGGTGCTAATGCATGGGCCTTAAATAGCCACAAGCACATGCGTATATCTAGCTCATCTTTGATTAAAAGAGGAATGTTATGGGTTTTTTTTGTTTTGTTTTGGTTCTCTGTGCTCTGTTTCTCATTTAACTCAGTGATAATGATGATGATGATGATGATGATGGGGACTACTGTCAGAACGTTTTCTTTCAGACTGTAGAACCATGAATTTGGAGTCGTTGTCCTTAACAGAGAGAACCACATTGACAGCTGCCCTTACGGTTCCGTCTATCTCTCCCCTCCTCCTGATACCAGCTGGAGAAGGTAGGGCTCGCGGAGCTTACTGAGACGGTCCGTTCAATAGCAACGGCAATTAAACCTGAACCGACGTATCCAGTTGGTTTTACTCACACACACTCACACACACACACACACACACACACACACACACACACTCACACACACACACACACACACACACACTCACACACACACACACACACACACACACACACACACACACTCACACACACTCACACACACACACACACACACACACACACACACTCACACACACACACACACACACACACACACACACACACACACTCACACACACACACACACACACACACACACACACACTCACACACACTCACACACACACACACACACACACACACACACACACACACACACACTCTCACACACACACACACACACACACTCACACACACACACACACACTCACACACACACACACACACACACACACACACACACACACACACACACACGTTCATTCATCTCTCTGTGTGTGTGTGCCTCAGGACCAACTCTGATTCAGCTCTACACCAGAGTGCCATGAATCCAGCTCCACACGACGCGTTTGCCGGAGGGTCTCAAGAAATGCAGCCGAAACGAGGTGAGGGCCAGAATCGTTGGTAATGAGATCAAATGCCCAGCCCCCTGACAGACGGCTAGGGAAAAAAAAAAATACCACAGCTCTGGGGCACATGGGGGGGGGGGTGTAGAATTCGATTGACGTTTCAGCACAATCTCAAAGATTTTTTTTCTCTAAAATGCATGAATTGTTGGGTAAAATCTATTTTGGTCTTTTTTGTGCGTTTTTGCCGCGGCTATCTAAATGAACGGTCGCTGTGTGGTTCTGCAGTTCTCGTTCTCACGACTCCGAAGGCAGAGGAAGGAGAAACTGAGATGGAAAAGGATGAACTGAAACAGGTATGGAATGATTTAAATTGAAAAGGGGGGGGGGGGGGCGCGGCTTTTAGGGCATGTGGCGGCCGAAGCATGTGATCAGGATTATCCTCTTTTATCTGCACAGACACTGCACCCCAAGTCTGGTGACGTCCCTGGAATAAAGTGAGTGCCTAAATTACTCATGTTATCACAGTTATTATAACAGTCTACCGCATGTATGTCTCATGTTATTATAACAGTACTGCATGTACATCTCATGTTATTATAACAGGACTGCATGTATATCTCATGTTATTATAACAGTCTACTGCACGTATATCTCATGTCATTATAACAGTCTAATGCATGTATATCTCCTGTCATTATAACAGTACTGCATGTCTATCTCATGTCATTATAACAGTCTAATGCATGTATATCTCATGTTAATACACTCTACTGCAGCTGTTCATTTAGCCAGTGCTCAGGCCCAGATGGACTTATATTAATATTATAACTATCACAGATGTATATATCAGAAGCTCGGAAATTTAATTACTGGGCAATTCGATTTTATTCGTTTGGCGAATTAAAGAAAATCTCTGTATTCCACAGTATCTTTCCGTCACCTGACCAAGAGATGACCGCATCGTTAATGCCAGCTGCTCACAGTACGGGTGGTTCTCTGCCCGACCTGACCAACATCCAGTTTCCTCCTCCGCTCCCTACTCCTCTGGACCCCGATGACACCACCTACCCCGCTCCTGCCACCTCCAGTGGCACTGCCAACCTTACACACCTGGGCATCAGCGCTGGTAGCCACGGTAACAAACCACGCTCGCGTGCAACTGAACGGCAGCTGTGTACAGTCATACTTCACAAAATTATACTTTATGCTTTTTATACATTACACGTTTTCCACATTTTATGACAAATCTTGTGTTTGTGTTGCTGTCATTGTCAGGAAATGACTTTTTTAAATTTTTTTTTTCACAGGGGTCGCGACCTCTGAGGCGACACTGAGTGGCCCAGGACAGCAGAGGCAACAGACCCCAGCTCCACTTCCACTGAGCACAGACGGCCAGCAACAGCTCTCCCCAACACTCCCACCACAGATACCCAACACACAGGTAAGACCTGAACACACGCACTACATAACTAACACACAGGGAATGTCCAAACACCTAGGTTATAACCTAACACAGAGATAACACAGCAACCCACAGATAACAGACAGCATTTACCGAGAGAGTGTGATGTTGGTCTATGTGTTTGGTGTGTGTGGGTATAACACGTGTGTGTGCGATATGTGTGTGTGTGTGCATGTGTATGTCATGCGTTAAATGTGTGTGTGTGATGCATTTAATATGTATGTGTGTGTGTGTGATGTGATGTGTGTGTGATGTGTGTGGTGTGTGTGTGTGTGATGTGTGTGGTGTGTGTGTGTGTGTGTGGTGTGTGTGGTGTGTGTGGTGTGTGTGTGTGTGTGTGTGTGTGTGTGCCAGCAGGCTGTGACACTGGACGGCCTGTCCCTGGATCAGCAGTTGTCCCAGTATTCACTGCTGACTCTGCTGAGCGACCTGCAGAAGCAGCAGCCAGCCCTCCCCCAGAACATCCGCCTGATTCAGCTCCCTCCCCTCGCCGTCAGCACCGCCTCCAGCATGGCCCCCCCCGCCGCCCTCACCCAGACGCACTCCACTGCCAACGCCAACGCCAACACGGTCAGTCCCTCCCCCTCCAATCCGGACGTTTCTCTGGCGTGCCGCTCAGTGAGACATTAAGGAAATGATTGGATCGGTCAGTGGTAGATGGTGTCTTGGTGTTGTGACTGCTCTCCTGGAAATGTTTTTTTGCCAGAGAATTTAATTAGTGTTTTCTGACTCAGCTTTGGAGTGAGTCAGACACGGTTGTAAATCGTATGCCGGTCACTGTTCATTATTGCCAGTAATCCCAGACATTCTCTGATGATTAAGACAATAAGATGTTTGAGTTAATGAGGTAGTCTCCATGAGCTGCCACTCATCCTAATGGTTCCTCTGGAACACACTGGGAAGTGAGATTGTCATGAATGGTTTCGCTGGGGGTGATTGAGGTTGAAGGAGTCTTCCATCAGCCCTTAATCAAACAATGTGTTGCTAATCTGCCATAGTACTTAGTTGTGTCTTCTGTAAGTGTTGGTGTGGCTAACTGTTGCTAACAGTTAGCTCATTTTGCTATCATCTATCTTCAACACAGTATTTGCACTGTTAAATAGTTAGCTAACGGCTAACATCTGTTTCTCTGGAAAAACAGTCTTTTGTTAAGCTCTAGTTTCCGAGTGTATGTTCCCTCACACAGAGAAGACCATATTTAGAAAACATCCCAGTTTAGCAGCGATGCATGGAATGCCGGATTAAGCTCCGTCAGATCTCACGGTCGACAAACCTTTCAGTTCCAGCAGCAGTACTCCTCACTCAGTGCTCCTCACTCAGTGCTCCTCACTCAGTGCTCCTCACTCAGTGCTCCTCTGTGGCTCCTCTCTGAAGACGACTGCACGCTTTAAAGACCTGTTACTTCTGTCTCGTTCTTGTCTGATTAAACATGTCGGAGTGTTGTAGGTCAGGGTTTTGTTATTCACTACACTGTTGTTTCCTAATGGATCAGACCTATTTTTCTAGCTGCATGACAGTTTCTCCAAGGTGCAAGGGTGTGTTTGTAACGCAGACAAACATGGTGGTGAGAAGATATCCATCTGTGTTTATGTTCGTCTGTGCTGCTCTCCGCGTAAGAGGTGGAAAGTTGTTTGTTTTACTGGGCACAATCACGCTGTTTTCCCAACCACCTGCTGCCCGGGCCTCAGTTGCAGTGTAATGTGATTCTGACGGACCTCTTCCCCTCTGACAGTATCGCAATCAGACCGGGTCGCCCGCCAATCAGTCTCCGACCTCTCCGGTGTCCAATCAGGGCTTCTCGCCTGGAGGCTCGCCTCAAGTAAGGGCGGAGTCGCTGGTTATCTCATTCATCTCTGCCATCGTTCTGTCTCGGCCTTTGTTTCAGCATTCAGCCGCTTCTTAGAGCTGCCTGAGCACCCCCCCCCCCCCCCCAACACCACCTCCACCACCCCGCCCCCCCCTCCCCCCCCCCCCCTCCTGCCTGGCACATCTCAGCTCTGCTCTCATCCATGTCAAACACAGTTGTTTAATTGCTAATATTAGATCCTGTAATGCTAAGAGCCGTCGCGTGAACACATGCGATGTTTGCAAGAGCTAAAAATGTCTGTATTGATTCATCACCTCTGTTGCTGTCATTTGGCATCGTTAACACTGTTACCTTTTCCTCTTAGAGGAGATAAAATGTGAGAAACACTGTGCTGTGCGCTACTGCACTAGTTCTGTTTAGACACTGCGGGCATGTACAGCATACCTGCCCAAACAGGGCTACTACACGACTCAGGCACTGGATATGTAAGGTCGTAGTCAGAGACTTTTACTGGTTTAAACCTCAGCTTGGGCCTTAGACCTCAGATCGGGCCTTAGGGGTGGATATGAGCTGGTACAGAGGGTGTTTAGGGGGGAATTTGCTGTTTTGGTTCTGCTGCTGTTGTGCCGTTCTATACAGGAGACATCCATTGTGCGCTCCGTTTCTGATTCACATTGACAAGTCTTACAGCTGTTTTCTTTGTCAGTACTTATACATAATGAGGTTATGTCTGAATTTCTAGCACATTCCGGTGGTGGGCAGTATATTCAGTGACTCGTTCTACGAGCATCAGCTAGCATCCAGACAGACCAACGCTCTGTCCCATCAGGTATGTCTGTGCAGTTCAACACACACACACACACACACACACACATCCCCAACACAAACACACGCACGCATACGTACACAAACACAGGTACACACACATTCTCAACACAAACACACGCACGCACGCACACACACAGACATATACATCCCTACCACAAACACACACACATCCCTACCACAAACACACGTACACACACACACACACATCTGAAGTCTGAAATAAGTCACAGTTGTTATACTTTACGCTCCAGTAAACTGTGACGTGGCTCTGTAAATGAATAGGGTAAATGGCAGTAGTCCTGTTTGAATACTGTGACATGGCTCTGTAAGTGAGTAGGGTAAATGGCAGTAGTCCTGTTTGAATACTGTGACATGGCTCTGTAAGTGATTAGGGTAAATGGCAGTAGTCCTGTCTGAATACTGTGACATGGCTCTGTAAGTGATTAGGGTAAATGGCAGTAGTCCTGTCTGAATACTGTGACATGGCTCTGTAAGTGATTAGGGTAAATGGCAGTAGTCCTGTCTGAATACTGTGACATGGCTCTGTAAGTGATTAGGGTAAATGGCAGTAGTCCTGTCTGAATACTGTGACATGGCTCTGTAAGTGATTAGGGTAAATGGCAGTAGTCCTGTCTGAATACTGTGACATGGCTCTGTAAATGCATAGGGTAAATGGCAGTAGTCCTGTTTGAATTTTAGCAGGACTTGGTGAAGGAGCTGTTTAAGAGCACTGGGACAGGGCCCAGTCATTTGGGGACGTGACATATCTGTTTTATTTTGGTAAAAGACACACACATGAGGAATGGTCTGTATAGACAAGGGGCCAGAGGTCTTCCCACAGACAAACAATCAAAGTATTGACTCAGCTGCCCTGAATTTTACAGATCATATCAGCACAACATTTTACTGTATCGTCCGTGTTTGAGTTAATGTAACATATAACTCCTCAGAAAGCAGCCTCTAAATTATAGTTGCTTTTACAAATGCTTTAATTTCTGTGTTTGTCTTATTTTCGTTGCTAAGCTGGAGCAGTTCAACATGAACCTGATTGAAAACCCAAACAGTTCCAATAACCTGTACAGTCAGTGCTCCACCCTCAACTACACACAAGCTGCCATGATGGGCCTCACTGGGAGTCAAGGAAGCCTTCAGGACTCACAGCAGCTTAGCTACAGTAACCATGGCAACATTCCCAACATCATTCTCACAGGTAGCTCACCTGGGTCATGGTTTGGGTAATAATTAGTAGTATATTTAATGTAATTAATGGTCAATTATGGCTTTTCTGTTTTTGATTTTTTTTCTCTTTTTCTTCATTTAGTGTAAAGAGATCATATGTAAATAGTTCAATTTTGCTTTGTGTTGCGTGAGACATCTAGCTAACATTTAGCTAACGGCTAGCTAGCGTTTTCTTATTCATGGTTTGTTTTTTTTGGGGGGGGGGGGTTTTGTTACAGTGACCGGGGAATCCCCGCCTAGCCTCTCAAAGGAGCTCACCAACTCGTTGGCAGGCGTGGGTGATGTAAGCTTTGATGCGGACTCTCAGTTCCCATTGGATGAGCTGAAGATCGACCCCCTCACCCTAGACGGACTGCACATGCTCAACGACCCGGACATGGTTCTGGCCGACCCCGCCACCGAGGACACGTTCCGTATGGACAGGCTGTGATCCGGAGAGAACGCAGCATGGCTTCTGGATGCTCGAGGAAGAGTGTGGCAGAGGACAGGGAATATTTCATCGCGCAGCTCCATGGCAACCCAGTGAAGCCTTCATCCCCCTCCCTCTCTCTCTCTCACACCATGGCCTCTGTGCTAGCCAGCTACAGCGCCATCTGTGTCAGGGAGGTGCAACACCAGGGCAGAGGTGGAGATGGAAGCTCTGTATCCATGGAGACGAGTGTGTTAGGGTCAGCAGCATTCACCCTCTGCTGTATTCCCTCAGTATGACCTTCCCCTGACCAAGGTCAAAGGTTTTTTTTTTTTGTTTTTGTTTTTCTTCCTTTCTTTTTCACAAACCTGCTTTTACTGTGTGTTTTTTTCTCTTATCCGTCGATAAGAACATTTTTTGTCTGAAGAAAAGCGAAAATCCGGTGTGTGTGTGTGTGTGTGTGTACTGTAGTCTGTGTTATTGGATTGTTTGCCCTCCTCTTTGATGGCTTTATAATTATGAAACTCAAAGCTTTATTTTTACTATTGACATGACTCTCTATGTTGCTTGTGATATTTTTAGAGCCATTCTTTCCAGTTTACGTATCATGTGTTTATTTATTTACTCGTTCCGTTATTTATTTACATATTTATTTATTTGTTTGTTTGTTTGTTTATTTATTTATTTCATGACTTTTGGGGTCTGTGTTGTTTTTTGTTTTCACGCAGTATATTTAAAGAAATTGCCAAACTTCTCTCTTCATCTGACTCTGTAGTTCACCGTCTGTCTTTTTCATTCATGTGTCCCTTGTTTGTTTATCAATGTATATATATATATATATATGTTTGTTTACATGGATTCATGTAAATAAGGAGTACTATTCCTCCCCATACTAAATTTCATGGTTTACAGAGTGTGCGTTGAGCTCTCCGATAGTTGCCCGCTTAAAACCTTTGCCATGTTCTGCATCCAGACGCTGGTGCGGAGAGACCTAGTGCAAGGCAATCAACACATATACTGAGGTGCTTTGGTTTGACTGATGGCATTATCCAAAAAAAAATACAGATCTGCTTTTTCACATTGACCTGTAGAGATTTCAGTACAGTGCAGAACATTTTTGGTAACCAAAAAAAAAGAAAAAGAAAAGTCTATTGTATTAAAAAAAAAAAAAAAAGTATGCCTATTTTATGTGTACGGTCTTTTCGTCAACGTCGCTGTAAAAAGTGGTTGAATATTTTAAAAAAGAGATCCCGGGTGTTGCCTTTCTGTCTGTCCTGCTCATATTTAATTGGGGGGGGGGAGTTCCGTGCGGTTGCGCCCGTCAGTGTGTCTGAGCTGGCGTGAGAAAGGCAGTCTTAACAAAGCGTGATCAGCAAAGAGTTGCTTCAGAAACTGCTAATTTCATCACTGTGAAAGGACCTGATTTTTTGCCTTATGAACAAAAATGCTGTTCTCAACTATCAATGGACTGTCTTTTCTAACCTTCCGCTACTATTTTTTTTTTTTTTTAGAAAACAAAAATAATATTTTTCGATTGTGCACCGTCGGTGACCATACGAGTGTCTCTATGATCCACGTGATAAATCCCGTTTGCTTCGCTTTGCTTTGCTTTGCTTTGTTTGAGGCAGGTCTGTCGTGAGACCAGATGGGCACCATCGTGTGTGAGAGGAGTGAGGGGAGGGTACTGCTCCTTAACATGGCTCTTTTATTTAACAAAGAATGAGGTTTTGTGTCTTTTTTTCTGTGTGTGTCTGTGTGTACGTGTTGTTGTTTTGTTTTGGTTTGTTTTTTTTCCTTTCAGTTCTTTATCAAAATCCTTCTGATCGATCACTTTCCTAATGCAATTTTTTTTTATTACAAAAAAGAACCATATTATTTCAAGATCATGTATGACAAATATAAGTATCGAGATAAGATATGTTTGTTGTTTTGTGGCTGCCACCAGAGATGAGGTTTTGCTGGTACGGTCTTAACATGTTTCCCCCTGAGGCTGTGTGTGTGTGTGTCTGTGTGTGTGTGTGTCTGTGTGTGTGTCTGTGTGTGTGTGTGTGTGTGTGTGTGTGTGTCTGTGTGTGTGTGTGTTTGTGTGTGTCTGTGTGTCTGTGTGTGTGTCTGTGTGTGCGTGTGCGTGTGCGCGTGCGCGTGCGCGTGCGCGTGCGCGTGTGCGTGCGTGTGCGTGCGTGTGCGCGCGTGTGTGCGCGCGTGTGTGCGCGCGTGTGTGCGCGTGTGTGTGCGCGTGTGTGTGTGTGTATTTTTTCACCCTGCTCCGCCCTCAGACTAATTCACAGGGAAATCCATTTGTCATATTGATAAAGTTCAGAGTAGTCTGTATAAGCTGGACGATTTGTTGTTGTTGTTGTTGTTGTTATTGTTATTGTTGTTTTTGTTGTCGAAAGAAGAAGTGCAAGGCTCTGCATCCAGAGAGCATTTATCATCAAATAGCATTTAGTGTTTGAGGATTCAGCACCACAAAACTACACAAAGATTTTGCAGACACCAGTAATGGCAAACTGGAAACCGTGATAGCTGATCACTTGCATTTGTCTGTGCTGTATGTTCTGGTTCGTTGTAATAGGTGATCCAAATAGAATGGTTTAGGAAGAACAGCTAGCTGCTCCTTGTTCACAGGTTAATGGAATGACAGTTATATCTCTGGCTACTGCTGTGTGACTTCTCTATTACCAAGGCAGTTGATCTCAGAGTTCTATTTTTTCTCTCTCTCTCTCTCTCTCTCTCTCTCTCTCTCTCTTATTATGTAGTATGATTTTGTACAAATTTATGATTCCTATGCAATTCAGAGGGAAATCATGAATATAAAAACTGAATTGTTTGTGGTTGGGGAGGGGGGGGGGCATACTGCATGCAGACCCGTCAGAAATGAAGTTTTTGAAACACATAAGATGGTTAAATTCACAGATTACTGAGTTTATCTATGAAAATGTGTATATAAATGCAGTACATAGAAAACATGATCACATCTGAACCAAACCATTATACACACACACACACACACACACTCACACATATATATAATTTTTCTGGTCTGTGCCATTCTAGGTCAAGTTCTGATTTTAAAGTCTCCCCTCGAACAGACATTGTTGAAAAGAAAATAAAACAAATATTGTACATAAAAGCTTGACTGCATGTCAAAAGAAAAAAAAAAGAAACAAATAAACAAAGAAATATTTAAGACATTCAAATGATCCTTAGCAAAAAGCGTTTGTTAGCTCTGCAGGTTTGATTAAAACTTGTGCATAACATTATACTCTATGGACTCCCCAGCAAAGCATGACTTACAACGAATCACCCAACCAGCTTTGCTCTCTCTTCACCTGCGCCGATGTCAGTTCTCTGTTTTCCATGCATTGTTAGCTCATTGCTGGAATTAGAATGTATATATGTAAACTTGTGCCACAGTAGAAGTCTGAAATGCTCAACGTTTTTTTTTTTTTTTCCCCAAACTTTTTTTTTTTTTCCCTTTTAAAATCCAGTTGTTTTACCCCTTCATGTGTCGTATGATTGCTTTTCCGTCTCATTTCGTGTTGAATATGATAATCGAAATTGACATGGCTTGACTGTCCACATCAACAGAGCTCTTTAGTCTCCCTTTTTCGTAAGGAGTATGTAAACTTACTTACTTCACTGTCGCTAACACTGTTCTGGGGCTAGCCCTGGAGTCCCCTTTGATTGTTTATGTGTTTTTGGTTTTTTTAATGTGTGTGTGTGTGGGTTTTTTTTTTTTTATGTGTTTACTGCTGTCTTTTCAAAACTGATTGTCACTAGGCAACAGCGCTCATGCAACACTCCACACGTCACGTTTCCGTACCTTTAATTTTCACATGTTGCTTTTGCACTTTAATCGGCGGCTTCAAGGCATGAAAACAGGACTGTTGAGTTCTCTGTTATCGCTGACTGTTCACACATGTATAACTGACTTTATTCTTCTCAGACTGAAATATCTGTACAATGGCCACTCCCTATAACCTAGGCTATTTGAATCTCTGCCGTATCGCACAGACGATAAGTGCGGAGATCGCGGTATTGGAAGCAAACGTGTAACTTTACAATGCAATTTTACAAAAAAAAAAAAAAAAAAAAACAGACAAAAAGGGCTGAGTGCAGATAAAATTGTTGCTCCTTAGTGTGTTAGAGGAGGTAGATAACGGCTAGAATGTATGTTTTACTTATGTCAGCATATCTATAGCACTTCTGACGGCAGGCGTAGGTAGTCGGTGTAGGTGTTGGTGTTGGTGTTGGCGCAAAAACCAAGCACCAGATCACTAAGGATGTGATTTCAAAGTTTCCCCAAAGCCTTAAGAAAACAGCCGAGCGTAGCTCTCATGCTGCTGTACGACTCTCGCTCCAAGTACTTCCCACTAAAACAGAACTGAACTAAAAAAAACAAAAAAAAAAAAAGACAAATTAAAGAACAGAGTTTCGAGGCCAAAAAAAAAAAAACTAAGTAAAACAAAACAAAAAAAAATTGTTGTTAAATTTTGACAGTAGTGTAGTAATTTGTACTTTTCAGGCTCAGAACTAAGAAAAGAGAAAAAAAAAAAGTGTAAATGTGCTGTTAAAAAAAGTGCATTACTTCATTTGCAACAACATTCTTTTTTCTGTCCCCAGAAAACATGGCATGTTGACTGGGTTAGGGGTTTAAAAATTCAGTTGTGGAAGCTTTAATTATTTAAGAACATTAAAGTAGATTAAAGAATGCGCTCAACCTTTCTGTGGTCGCTTGTTTTGCGTTCGAAAATGTTGCTTTCGTGACTTGTCGAGACAAAATGGGGAAAAAAAGAAAGAAAAAAAAAACTCGTCCTAGACTGGTGTTTCTGATCTTCTCTGTCTGAGAGACCAGAATTCATTGTTGAACTTTTTGCATTGAATTACATTACTGACCTTTTCTATGTTTCTGTATAGAGTTCCCTATGTGATCTGTTTCTGTCTGACATTCGTGGAAATTAACTGTGAAAAGCGACTTTTTCCCTGTACATAGTCCATTGTCCAATGACGTTTCTTTAACTGAAGTATGCTAAATGTGCATGTCTCGGCTACACATATCAGATCATCCTTGTTATATCATTTATATTTTGTAACCTGTATTTCTGTACGTGTTTTTAAAAATATATATTTAAATACCTGTGTTTGTGACCTCAGTACCAATCCTCTCTCATGACTAAAGCGTTTTCGCCATCCTGTTGTTTTTCGGGGGGTGGGTGGGAGGGGGTGTTTTATTGCTTATTTTATACTTGCGATCACAGATTTTTGCTTGGAGTAATCCTGGAGAGCATACATAAACACACAAAACATCACTCATTTAGGTTTATGAACTGGAATCCCCCAAAATTCCTTCTCACTTATGAACACGGTCGTCTCTCACGAGATGAAAGCAAATGTGACAGCACAAATTTCACAATCTAGATTATGAAGAGGGTCATTCGTCTTCTGATTTCCATTGTTAAGCTTTCCCACCAGTCCACATTTACACATTTACCAGTCCACATTTACATGAGGTTCTTGTCCAGAGCGACTTGTAATGATTATTCTATGTGTCAGAGGTTGGACATCTCTGGAGTAACCTTGGGATTTAGCGCTTTGCTCTGAAGCGCATCAGTGAACCACTAGGTTTAGGGTTCAAACTGACAACCATCTTATTCTGTAACTTCAACATCAGTCTGATGCAAGCTAGCCTCACAGTAAAAAAACTGAACTAATAGAACTAATATGCCAGTACCTTCTTATGTACTGTGCTGTTTTACATTACAAAACTATCTTCACGACACTGGGATAAAAGAGAAAGTTTGAAGAGTTATGGATAACACACGTGCAGTGCTGAGAGAGAACAAGGCTCACAGGTACGAAACTAAAGCTTGTACTTTTGAAAAGATAACATTGAGCTGTGACCACACATGGCCTTTGTTTTGTAAGGACAAGTCGTAAAATTTCACAATTAGGCCAAGGCAGAACTTCTTGTGTAAAATGTCATTTTTATTGAGGAAAATGACACCCAGGAGTGATGAACAGGACTCTTGTGCACAAATCTGTCCGAGGCCGGACTTAGATGTTAAGCTGGACTTGCTGCACTCTGTACATGTCAAAATCTTCTGGAAGCGTATCTGTGGGGAGACATTTGGACATTGTCAACAATATACACGAGAGCAAAAACGGTTAGCAACGCCAACGGCTGCTTAATACATATAAGGATTAGAGCTGATGGTGCTTGACCTTGTGCCTCTATCAACGGTGAGAATATGTTGGTTTGTGTGTGTTTTAGCTCGCATGTACATTCATTCATTTATTCAGATGCTTTTATCCAAAGCCACTTCCAGGACAAGAACTTTATGTCTCCCCGTCGGGGGAAATCAAACCCCGGACTCCCGCATGGCAGGCAGGGATACTTACCGCTGTACTAACAAGAAAGCTGGTTAATGACATTGCTTGTGAGCACAGACCAGTCCTGGGAATTTACAGGAACATTTCACTAATTTGTGGCCTGTTTATTATGAACAAGTTAGCAGTTAATGCAGCTATTTGTATGGAGTGGTTCACCAAAGGAATGCTGGTTTATGTGGACTGATGAGCCATTTAGCTGTTAGCAGTTAGCGCAACAATTTGTGAGAACCGGTTAACAATTATGTTTGTGTGGCTTGACTGATTAGCACTGATTAGCGTGCTGGTTTGTATGGATTGGTTAATTATGACAATAATCGTAAGAACGCTTACCATTGCAGCGGTACCGGAGGTTAGCCCAGATGATGTTCTCTTGGGAGAAGCAGAACACCCCAAGACGGCCCCCTCTCATGGTTGTGTCGATGATGATTCCTGTGTCTGCCACCATCTGCGGTCCTTCGTAGAAACGAACCCTGAGGGCATCCAGCAGAAAGAAAAACAACAGAAGTTCACCGTTCTAGCCCAATGGGAGCCCAAAGACCAAGGTGGAAAAACCACACTGAACCAACTGGGATCTGTTCCTGAGCTGGGATTTGTCCATGACATTGCTTCAGTGTAGACAGATTTATTTAGGGTGAGCCCTTAGTGATCCAGAGGTGAACAGGCTTCCTATATGGGGACCCTTTAATTCAGTATGCTGAACCATGAGGAGACTGTACCTGATGTATCCATCTTGAGGCCTGTGCTGAAGGAACCAGCGGTACGAGGTTTTGTCCTTCCACCCCACGTTTCTGGAGTCTTTCCACAGTAGCTTGACCTGATCCGCAGTGTCGCCTGTGTGCCACAGGGAGTTACGCAGGTTCTCCCCAGGTCCCGTGGTCGACTTCACAGCCTAATCAGAGCAAGCGAGCACCAGGAGAAGTCTCAGGGGAATCATTTAGCATCTCTTTAAAGAGCTTTGAATGACTGTAAGGCCGTGTCCTACACTCAGATTGGCTCTTTGTATCTTCATTTTGGGTTCACAGTTACAGGAGTGGATCAGTACTACCTATCAGTTCCAAGGGCATTAGTCACGTTTTGTTAGTTAATTGGATTCCTTGTCAATAGGTTAGTTACTCTGAACTGAATTTCTCAGTGTTGGATGAGTTTTGCACCTTGAGTTGTATCCCAGGCTCTGCAACTGCACGGAAGGGGTTGGCCTGCCAGTAGATCTGCTCCACCTGTTTCCACATGACCACGTAAAAGCTGGAGCTGTCCTGGTAACCGAAGATGAATCCCGCGTAGTCGTCGTCTGTTACCGTGTTCACGTGAAACGTCCCCTCAAAATCCACACCGTTAAAAGCTGTGTAACCTGCACGGAGGTGCAAAGAGAGTGAAAGAGTTGGCGCCTCAAACGGGATTTTCACCGCTGTTCTGTTTATAGCCTTGACAAATTCTAAAGTAGGTCAAGGTATGTGAAAATAAATGGCACCTCATTGTAGGATTCTCTGGAAATATGTGTACCTCTAACGGAGCTGACCTCAATACTGTACTTACCACTGTACACAGGAAAAGCTTTCACATTTACAGTGCTTTGATTACATTTCTACAGTATGTCAGCCACTTCACAGAACGTGTGACATGTCTTTAAAAAAAAAGCATTATCTTGTTTTCTTGGTGTTTTATAGTAAATGGTTTGGGATCATTTGTATTCCTACCAACAGCCAGACCAGGGTCACTGTTCATCGTTTGGACAATCTCTCTCCCCTGTTTAGGATGAGACAATAACATTTGATCAAGATAAAACTTTGGATTTGAGTGAGATTACAGTATGGAAATGATCTGTGATGTATAAGGTTCGAGACAGAAGGCCAGACCTGATTGAGTACGACCCAGTTAGGGTCGATCTGAGCATCGCCCTCAGGATCCAGAACCACGGTCTGATAGGCGCGGAAGTCCGTGAGCGTGACTTCAGCATTCTCAGGGCAAACATCAATGGTGTCGATCACCGTGTCGTTGTCAAAGTCGTGTTCACATACGTTTCCAATGCCATCACCTGAAATGTGGTAATCAACAACGTAACAACTGAGTACAAAATACATCTTAAAAACGAATAAGAACGATTCTGGATTTGGCAGCTACTGCGTAAGACCAGGCGTGTCCTTGGACACCGGAAAGACTGATTCATTAGTGGAGCTCTTAAAATAAAGGAGTTCACCAGGGGACCACAGGCTGTAATGTAAGGCTGCAGGCTGTAAAGTAAATCCACTTCTAATCTCAAAGCACACACACAGGATGAGCTAATTCTCCAGTAATTCGAAGCTCAAATGTTCTCGTAACCTTTGCAAAAAGATTTGCAGAAGAAAAAAAATTTAAAAAAAAGAGGAGAGGAGAGGAGAGGAGAGGCAGGAAAACTGATGAGCTCACCGTCAGAGTCCTCCTGCAGCGGGTTTGGGATGAGTCGGCAGTTATCCGGACCCGGCGGGAGGAGGTCGGGAATTCCGTCGTTATCGTCATCGTCGTCGCACTCGTCACCCAGCCCGTCCCTGTCCGTGTCCAGCTGAGAGCTGTTGATGACGGCGGGACAGTTGTCCCGGGAGTCCTGGTGTCCGTCTCCGTCACTGTACGCAGCCAAGAGAAGCAGAGCCGATTACACGCCTGCTTACGGGGGATTGTAGACGCTTCCCAGACAAGAAAGTGAACGTAAATGTACCTGTCTTTGTTCGTGTCACACGGGTCTCCAATCAGGTCGTTGTCGACATCCAGCTGTGGAAATGACAGAAAACGCACCCAGTCAAACTACTGCTAGACACGGAACAGTCACTCAGGGATAATGAAGTGGTATCGATTTGTGTGTTGACTACAGATGTGACGCGTAATTTAAGGGGTACAGAAGCGGACCTGGTCGGGGTTGCGAACGTAAGGACAGCTGTCACAGGCATCGCCAACTTTATCTCCATCTCGATCTTTCTGGTCAGCGTTCGGGACCTTCTTACAATTGTCACGATCATTTTTGATCCCTGAGTAACAACAACAGTACAGTTCAGAGCATGACAGCGTGTACCATGACCTCATAACCGAGAACGAACAGAAACTACGGACTTACCATCCCCATCGATGTCGTCATCACACTCATCTCCTTTACCGTCACTGTCTGTGTCCTTCTGGTCGTTGTTTTTGACCTGCCGACAGTTGTCACATGCGTCACCAAAGTCGTCTTGGTCCACGTTCCTTTGGTTGACATTCGGCACAAGAACGCAGTTGTCCTACAAATGTAAAGAAAGGTCAAATATCAGTTGCAATCCTCCCTCTGTTTGTAGTGTTCCGGGAAAATTGTAGACCTAAAGACACTAATTATTCCCTTGAAGTCTAAATGTCCAGATAATTATCTGCCTTTCATCTGAAATGTTAAAAGTTAAAGGTTAGAAAGTACAATTGCTTTGATCTGAAACCTCTACATAATCTACACGACATCACCCGTTCTGCATAATTTAGCGCTTCCCTGTTTTGCAGTGTTTGATTACACCACATGACCTCTGACCTCGGTGTTTAAGATGCCGTCACCATCTGCGTCGTCGTCACACGCATCCCCGATTCCGTCTTTGTCTGCATCCTCCTGGCCAGAGTTCGGCACAGTGAGACAGTTATCCTAAAGAAACAACATCAGCCTCGTTACTGGCCAGTTTTGTTCAGTCGAAAGCGTGCAGACACACACTTGTAAAGCTGGAGATACAGGGTATATTTTTCTCGGCGTGATGGCATCACCTTAGCACAGTTCCTCTCAGGGCAGTTCAGTTTCTCATCTGGGAATCCATCAATGTCCACGTCAGGACCACAGACATACCCGTTACCGGCCCAGCCAACTCCGCACTAAATGGAAAAAAAATTAATTAATTAAATTGTGTCTGAGGCAGACAAACGCCCGTGTTGTGTATTTGTATCACATGCTGTGATACTGGAGCATTGAAGCATTGGGTCCTTACGGCGCACTCGATGTTGCCGTCACGGTGGACGATGCATTCCGCACTGCTGTGGCAGGGATTGGGTTGGCCATTTCCACAGGATCTCTCAGGCTTACAGCCACGCTGCTGGTCCCCCACAAACCCGGGCTTACAGCGACCACATCTGAATGAGCCCTGTTAACACACACGCACGCACACGCACACACGTACGCACACACACGCACGCACACACGCGCACACACGCGCACACACACACACACACGCGCGCGCACACGCACACGCACACACGCACACGTACACACGCACGGACATACACACACGCATGCGCACACACACACACACACACATGCACACACACACACGCAAGCACACACACTGAGTAAATATCATGCAGTGTAACTGGTAATACCACTCCACTTATAGAGAATAACCTTAAGCATTATTGACTTAAAAACCACACATCACTGATGATACTCACTGGAGTGTTCACACAGTTGGAATTAGCCACACAGCCCCCGTTCGATGTCTCGCATTCATTAATATCTGTGCACACCTGAGAAGAAGTGAAATTTAAAAAACAAAATCAAGTCTTTCTGAGATTCTCCATTTTTTAAAGAAACAGCAAATGCAAATGTGTAATTAAAAAGCCGTTTAAGGATCGTTCGTGTCTAGCCGACGTGTTGCTGAACCTGTTGATAAAGCGTTTACCTGCTTGTTGTTTCTGGCGTAGGCTAGTCCGACTCCCTGTACCTGCGGCCCGGTGTAACCAGCTGGGCACGGCCCACAGCGGAAACCAGGGGAGGTGTTGATACAGCGGACTCCCATGTGACACGGCATCACGGCACACTAATCAACGACGCACAACACCGTCACGACAAAAGAAAATTACTAATCACAATTCTCATCCTTCAACAGTAATCTCTCTTTCATAATACTGATATACAGTAAGGGATTCCACTGCTCTGTGGTCACAAACAACAGACTTGCAGGTGTCTCACTGATGCAGCAGTACTTTAACATTTGTACTAATTCATGTAATAACAGCAAACAAACTATTTATTAAATAATAAACCAATAAATGACTAATACAATAGCCGTTATAGCGGGGACGGTCCTATGATAAAACCTAGAGAAAGAAGACGACCTCATCACCCTTTGGACCAAACCTTTGGATCTGCGGTACATGTATTTCCATGTCAGTGTTTCCGTCAGTCAGGACAGTCGTGATTATCTCTGTGTGAGGCGGGTGATCATTTTGGATCTCACCTCGTCCACGTCTGTACAGTGTGTTCCGTTTCCCTCCATGCCCTCTGGGCAGGGATCACAGGTGATCCGTCCACCCGCCTCTGTACACTTCACGCCAGGGTGGCATGGGTTGGGCACGCACGACGGCCGCGGATAAGTCATGCCTAAAGACAGATTTTGACTGGGATTACCAATCTCATGTGAGTCTGAGCTACTGGCGTCTGCTGCTTTTAATCTCACCTAATTCCCCCTTTTTCTAGAAAATAAAATTAGTAGTGAGACCAAGTGCTTTGTATCTTTTTTCAGTAAAGTGAACTTAAATTCATCCCAAAAGTCAATTCAAACAAGCCGAAAGTCAACTCAGCTGCGAGGCCTCTGTCACCTTTTAATTTTAGATTGACGTGACTTTTAATTTTTGATTGTGTACAACTGTGGGTTAGAGTTTACACAGTAGACATCAGATATGTGTGTGCTACATACAAAATAACAAAGAGGATTTGTTACAGGCATTTTATGAGTGTGTGATATCTGAATGTCAGTGTGAGCGTGTGTTCTGTGTAACAAAACAACATTCTCTCCCCATCAGATTAAATTATAATACGGATTATCCTATAGAGATTACACTCACCACAGGCCTCACACTCCATAACCGTGTTCTTCAGAAAGACAATTTCTTGTATCTGTCAAATATGAAAATAGGTTTAATGCTCACCCGGTGGTATACATCGACCGTAAATCTGTTAAATGTTCGATGTGCATCCTGTTAGCCGACTTACTTACCTGTTGTTTGAGAAGTTCTCTGATCTCAGCAAGAGCTTGATTGGTTCCCTTTATCTGGTTTATGATTTCTCCATCTGCGTTTTACGAAGGCAAGCAAAACGCATTGCGATTAACGTCAAATTCATACTTCAACATTTTTGTGTGCCGTTTTACGTCCGGCGCACGGCAAATCCACCCATGCATACATCAAAAAAAAAAAAAAAAAAAAGCGGCAACATACAACCCCCCTCCCCATTCCCTTAAAGATTAAATTTGGCCCCTATTTCAAAGGAGCCTCTTCTGGCCCTCTGAGGGTCTCTCCTCCCATCATGTGTATCTTGGCTCGGCATCTATCCTTCATCGCGATTCACCAAATGCTTTATGCAGAGATGGAGGCCCTGTTAATCTGTCAAAGACTCCAGCTATTTATAAACTCCACGGATTCTCCGCAAGGCCCTGGAATCGTTCGGACAGGAGGGATGAGCCATTGCCTTTGTCCTACCTCTCATCCCCCAATAATCCCCAGCTTTCTCCTCAAACCCCAGACATTCTAAGGAGAGGGAACGTTATGGGAGAGTGGAGAGTAGCGGTGGAAAAGAAACGAAGGCACTCGATTTTAAAAAAAGATGGGTTTGAGCGCTGCATGTCCGTGTTTAATCTGCGTTCGGTACGAGGGCTGGAGACGCTGGGCTCTTTACTGCCAGGGTGGCGACGGCTCTCGCTGATTTAGCAAGTGTTGATCTATGAGTCTCGAGGTTTGGACCAGGACCAACCGGGGTGAGAGGATGGCCATGGCCGTGCCCACGCCCCCTGGGGTAAGGATGGGGGTTTGTGTGTGTGTGTGTGTGGGGGGGGGGGGGGGGGGGGGGCTGTTCTCTCTCTCTCTTCTCAGTAGGATTAAGGGAAGTATGCTCTTCCCATTAAGTTCATCAGTGTTTGCGCAAACACATTCCAACCAAACGTTCTAGAACTCTCTGGACATTACCTGAGCCCGAGTGACGGAGACATGCATCAGACACTCTTACTCCTCCCGCTCAAAGGCAAGATGAGCAACAGTGTGATTTTCTACATCAGTTTAAAGGGAAAACGCCCTTAAGAAAGCCCAGGGTGAGTAAGGGCATTCAGAACGATTCACGCGTTTATTTGGGCGTGGACTCGCGTTTAATGCTTTGGTAGTTTTTGACTAATAAAATGAGGAAAACGTATTATCTGGCTCTGTCGACTGGTGTCCTCATACACAGAGTTTGAATATTCCTTTCAAATGGCCCTAAAATGGATGAATTATAGCACAACATACGGATTCACACAACCCAGTTCATGTTCTGAAAGCATCTGACCCATGTTCTTTTTGTTATCTGACAAAAAGAGGTGTTAAGTTCTGTTCACTCAACACAGAGCTCCAAAAAACACACACATGTAATTTGCATAACATTATCTTAACATGAACTGCATGTATCAATAGATTTATTCCTTATTGATAATATCCTGACCTCTGTTTGACCCAATATATTACTACTTACTGACTAAATTGAAACACACTTAACAAAATGCAAGTGCGCAAAATATCTGTCCGTTCAGCCCTTTGTTTTATCATAACTGAAGCATGAAGGAGCGTCGTCCAGACTGACTCACCTCTCTGTGCGGACACCGCGCTGGAGATCAGATGGAGAAAACCGAAAAGCCAAAACCACATCATATTCTCCGATAGGTCCCTCTGTGTGCAGAGGACAGGTGAGTGGCGTCGGACTCAGGTGAAGAGCTGAAGACAGGTAAGAGGCGCAGGTCCTGGAGAAGAAGTGAGAAAGAGAGAGACAGAACTCTGCTGCAGGAGACACCCCTGACTGTTAGACAACTCCTCTTTCTCTCTCTCTCTCTCTCTCTGACTCCTCTCCTCTGTTTTTGTAGCCCGCTCCTCTGTCATTCTGACATCACCGCCGTCTCCCTGGATCCAGATGGTTACTGACAATCTCGTCAGGACGGAGTTTGTCATACACCAACCTGTGTACTTTACATGTTACAGGGGACATGTTTCCCAATACTTCACCAAGAATAATATCAGTGATCCACAGATCTGTATTTGTGTGAATGCAGTATTTCCATTTAAATTCCAACAGTGTTATTAACCGGTATAAATAATCACGGGTCTAGAGACAGTAAATAGTTCATTTGCAGCTTTGTTGTAATGATAGATTACACCACTTAAAATGTCAGTAACGCAAATCAGTGTGCAGTAATCACAATGCTATTACGTAGTCATGTGTTTCCATGTTTTATAATTAAACCAGGACAGGAGCAGTTTGCTGCTCTGCTATTGAAACATGAATATTTTTCGTTTGTTTTGGCAAAAGCATATATTAAAGTTTTCTCTGGGTCTCGTTTGTTTTAATTATTTTTAAGCCACAGTTTCTTCAGATTGAGAATCTGCCAGTGAACTTTTTTTATTTCTCGTCAGTTCCCATCAAAGCTCCCGCTTGAAAAGAAATTTGAGAGAGAGAGTGGTTTCGTTGGAACACGACAAACTATGAAGAGAGAAATTTTTGAAACTTTGCCCTACGGATTTTTCCAGGAGATGGGAAGTTTAACTCATTTGTGTTTGGCAAAAACTGTTCTGTTGTATATCTTTGTTTGCCAGTGATTGGATCTACAGATGTTGGTTGCATTCCAACCCAGTCACCCGTGGGGCCTCGCAAGCAGCACCTCGACTTGCTGTTCTGCCATTCCAGACCAGTAACTCTCCACTCATTTCCCAGTATGCATCCCAGTGCTCCTCCACTGGAAAAACAAACACAGAAATCTTCTGTTCTGTCGCGGCCGCAATTTTTGTTAAGTGTTGGAAGAGATGTAAGAGAAAGCTCTCTGAGTCCGGCATTGCACAACGTTTTTAATGGCCCATTGCGTTTATCAGAGATGCCTGAAGTTCACTGAAGTCACTTAAGAAAATGCTGACTGTGCGATGTGTAAATGTAGGACATAATAAAAAAATCTGCGAGAGAAAAACAAATAAACTAGTCAGAAAAAAAAAAAAAAACAACAAAAGACGTCGAGCGCGGGACAGAGAGTTTTTGCCGTTGTCATGTGACCGTGCAGAGGGGCGCGGTCGAATGCGATGTTTTATTCGAGCGAACGTAAAACAGGCTGTGGCCCTTTGGGTCGGTCAACGACCTGTTCTACTGCTGTGAGGAACATGAGGTGAAAGTTCAGGGGGTCATGACCCTCGGCAAGGTTCAGAGTTAGATTTGGAGGAGTCAGGCTATACAAACAAATGGAGACCTTTGGATTGCCCCGTCTCATTAAAAGCACGTCTAATTGCTTTCAAAGATGGCCGTTTTACACAACACCAGCTTAGGCATTGCTTACTGTTCCCCTCATCACAAAATGACAGTGAGATGGAACACATAACATTCATACTGTGCATTTTGCACTTTCTGACTTTAAGAATCGTTTACACACTGATTATAACATTTCTGCGATTAAAAAAGAATACAATTCTGCTTGAATAGTATCAATTCCCCCTCTTTTTTTGTGGAAAAATGAAGATATTACAGTTTATAAGGTGTCTCGTGTCCCTGTTGAAGGTGTGGTGCTTATTGAGAGGGGAACTGGTGAAGTGAAAGAGTGAAAAAGTGCTGTACAGACGTTTCAGAATGAAATATAAATTTATTTTGGAACATGGTTTTACTTTTTATTTTTTTTTGTTGTTGGTTTTTTTTTTTCTTTCTTCCTTTTTTTGTCAAATGTAATTTGATTGTAAAAAGCAGCCCAAATCTTATACAATAAGTTAACGGATTGGTAAAATATCTTTCTGTGGGTTTTTTTTTTTTTTAAATGTATTTATTTATTATCTTTATGGATCCTTCAGTGGTGAAGATCCAGGCCCTAACGTAGACAGATAAAGCAGAGACTAAACTGTTTTGCAGTGGGAGGGATTTTGAAACTGTTCCAGGGACTTAATTCTACACTCCACAGATCTTCACACACTTAACCTTACAGCAGACAACAGGCTGAATGAAGAGGTTACCCTTATGAAAAAACAAAACAAAAACAAAAACCTGATTAAATAAATAAATAATTTAAAATGTTGATAGAACAGTGTGGAACTGATAGAACTGGGGGGGGGGGGGGGGTGAGTTATTTACAGAAGTCTCTGTACCTTATTATCTGTCATTGTAAGCACCATTAAACCAGAAAGAGCCTCACAAAGGTGAACATCAAACAACCCCTCTCCTCTGGAAAGCCAGAGGAGACCCCGTCGTTCGGCAGTCGATGGCCAGACCATGAGAGCAGGCATGACACCAGGAGCTGATAGGATGCTGTCGTTGTTTTTGAATCAGTGGAGTTTTATTTTTCATTTTTTTTGTTGTTGTTGTTGGTTTTCTTCCGCTCTACTCGGCTTTCTTGGACTTCCTCTTGCGGGTTCCTTCGCTCAATTCTTCCTTGGTTTTGGCGGGAAAAAGGGGCACAGCCGGGGCGGCGGCGGGCGGAGGGGCGTGGTGATCGTGGGCGTCCTCGGCGACGCTCAGAGGAGATCCGAACAGGAGGTGACACACCCAGGACTCGATCAGGGCGAAGGGAGAACCGTGCGAGTGACGAGCTGTCAGAGTTACCTAAACGACCAATCAGGAAAGACTCTTGTGTGAGAGAGAAACCTATGCACACATCGCAGTGCGTTCATCTAGACCATTAACAAACAAAAACAAAAACAAAGTCCATAAACAAAGCACATGTAAGGTCAGATCATCTGACAAATTATACAAGCAACTGACTTCAGGGTTTTGGGGGGTTTTTTGAGTAAACCTTACAGCTTTCCTGAATGAATATCACACTTTTTCTGAGTTTTCTCCATAACTTTTTTCTGTATAAACTTCAAAACTTCAAAAAAACAAAACAAAACATAAGTTAACTCAAATGAATTAAGCTGCCTGCCTTAATCATTTTAATTTGTCCTTAGTTTTTCCTTTTTATCTTGTAGGTACATCCACCGATAAGGAATATCATGCCATGTTCAGACGACGTCTAGCCCTACAGACGTACAGAGGTAGATTTAAACTCATGAGACTCGGTGGTACTGCAGGACAGAGACACTGCAGGTCGTGCACTGAGGGACGTACCTTAGTGGTGGCCATGAAGAGAGTAAACAGACAGATGAGGGTGCTCTTTGACACAGGGAGCCAATGAGCCTCCTGAAGGGTGAAGAGAATGGCTCCGTACAGACTGGCTTTGGTTGGGCTACAGACGGAGAGAGAGAGAGAGAGAGAGAGAGAGAGAGAGTGAGAGAGAGAGAGAGAGAGAGAGAGAGAGAGTGAGAGAGAGAGAGAGAGAGAGAGAGAGAGAGAGAGAGAGAGAGAGAGAGTGAGAGTTAGTTTACCAGTTCCCCGTCTATTCATACAGTCATAAAGGTCTAGTAATGACAGCAGAGGGAAAGCGACGTGTGACTGAAATGCGGCAGGTATCATCACCGTATTTCACGGCGGACATGAATAAAGCGAAACGTATTTTAAGACGAGAGGAAAGCGGGATTGCTGAGATGACTCTGAATTTAGGACGCTCCTTGGGGAGTGTTTATTAAAAAAAAAATTTGACCTATGAATTTTAAAACAGATGTATCCAACCCTTGGATTGTCCTCCTGTGGAGGTGTTTGTGAAGAAGCTCTGGTTTGTGCGGAAGCTCCTGCTGTGTTTTGTAAATTAAGAAAAAAGGTTTTCTGGGGGTTTTTTTTTTTGCCTTAAAAGACTTACAATGACATGTTGAGAATTTCGTTGGTCTCCGGTTTCCAAACTCCACGCAGCAGTTGCTCAAAGTTTGCCATCAGGGCCACACCCGAGCCTGTCAATCACACAGCGGAGAGAGACAGTAAACACACAGGAACATGTCATGGTTCTCTGAACCCAGCAGGAGTAAAGCCCCCCCCCCCCCTTCCTCTCTGCTCCCTCCCTGACTACACAGACTTAAAACACACTCTCTGGCTACGTTCACACTGCAGGCAAATCTGATTTTTTTTTTGCTCATGTGTGACTCAGATCTCTTTTTTTTTATATAACAGTGTGAACAGCACTAATCATATGGGATCTGATCTTTTCAATTCCGATCTGGGCCACTTTCATACATGATCCTAAATTGGATACAGATCTGATTTTGTGCAGTGCGACCTCAGTGTGAACAGTCATATCGGAATTCATGTGACTCTTACGTCACTCTAGCTCGACATTCGTCACAATCCTGCGCTGGTTGGGATCACTCGGTGAATACAAACATGGAAGACAGCTGCTCCTCAAAGAGCCATAATTAAAAATTCAGCTCTCTTTCTCCTCATCCTCGTTATCATCTGCTCACAAATTCGCTGGCTTCCACTGCACATGACCTTATACATGAGACTGTAAACGCTGACTTCAGTGGTCTCCATGTTTATTTCCGTACGACAGCGTGCTGCGTGTGATGTCTTTGTTATTGCTCTTTTGTGCACGTGGGTCAGTCCAGGACCGTGACCAGTCCACACTGGAATCTGGTATTGGCCACATTTAAGAAATAATGTGAACAGCCAAACAACAAAAAAAAATAAATCAGATCTGAGCAATACATCCTACGGCTCGCCGCGTGAATGTAGCCTCTGTCTCTGTCCCTCACAGTTCACAGAAAACCAGTTCAACACTGCCTCACCGAAATGTCAAAGTAATTCTTATTACCTGCATCTGTTTACAAACGTGTAAAATGTAAACCTTATGTAGGACAGGGGGGGGCAGCAGGGAGTGGAGGGGGGCAGGTTAAACATCTCTCTCTGAGCCTGAGAAGAAGGACTGGCACTTTGGGTCGAGCACTAGGCTTGGCTGCCAAGCCACAGAATCCAGGGTCACAGGGTCAAGTTCGCAACAAGTTTATCACAAGATACATACATACGTACATGTTACAAATGCACACACTCTCAAGAAACTTCACACTCTCTTGCAAACAGCTCAGCTAACTCTAGCTCAACTAACTTTTCTCATCTGGATCAGGCAGCCCCGTGTAGAGTTAGTGAGAGGAATCTGACGGAACGCCATGATACATCTGACCTCCGTGGACCCCCACACAGGAAACGATTTAAAGTCACGACTGACCTTTGACATATCCGGTGATGACCATGATGAACCAGCCGTGGTGGTAGGCGTGATGCGCGTGGTGGACGCCCGCCGCGATTTTACGGGCTCGAACCACTTCTTTCATCGCCACCAGAACCAGCTTGACGGGCAAGAATGCCACGCACTTATAAAAGAGGTTCAGGGGGCAGTAGAAGATGAGGTACCTGTGGACAAAGGTTTAGCCGGAAAAAACGGAGCATGTTTATATTTGTAACGGAGCATGTTTATATTTGTAACGGAGCATGTTTATATTTGTAACGGAGCATGTTTATATTTGTAACGGAGCATGTTTATATTTGTAACGGAGCATGTTTATATTTGTAACCTGAAAAATGACCAGCCATAAAAAGACAAATATAACGAGTTTTATATAAATTTTTTTTTTTTCATTTAGTGGTGACGTCATCACGTCCACACACAGAAATAAGCTGACATTCAGATAAGGTTTGTCGTGTCGTATGACATCGCCATGGTTACCATAGATCCTGTACTGTTTCCTCAGCTGTCGACGGCTTAATTAACAAGCTTAATTAATTAAGGTACTTCAGCGGTGTGAGCTGTGACTCTTATGACTGACATCACAATAGCATTTACACAGGCAACATTAAGTCATTAAAAGACATTTTTCTATTCTCATTATATTATCAAAACCCCTATGTTCGTTCAGTAGCAGTAAAAGCAAGCTATTCATTGTGATACATTTGGTGATTTGTATTTCTAGACCAACAGCATATGTCACAGAGGATTTATACAGACAGTGTGCACAGATGCAAGACTTCTGGGCCATGCTTTTGGGGGTATTGGTCAGTGTAAAGAGGCTTGTCTCTGAAGAAGGGCCTTACCACACAGCCGTGGCCAGAAGAATGTGGCTGTTGTTGTGGAAATAGTCGATGGGGCAGGCTCCCAGCATAATGTCTGCCAGAATATAACTCCCAAAGCAGTAGAGCATAGCACACAGCCACGAAGCTACTGGACTTCTACGGGACACCTCCACAGACCCTGCAGCCACACGCACACACACACACACACACACACATGCACACACGCACATACACACACACACACATACACACACACACACACACACACTTTATCAGGTCACATTTTTCATATCAGCCCACTGTGCCTCTACTCATTTCGTTTATTTGCTTTTCAAAACAGCAGGAAACAACGTCAATCTATGTGTTGTATCTTTCTCTCTCTCTCTCTCTCTCTCTCTGTGTGGGTGTGTACGTGCGTGTGTGTGTGTTAGCAGGACCAAAAGATCACAAACACTTATTTTCATAAAGCAAACGTTGGCTGGGTAGTGACGGTTAACATAGCAGCACCTGTTTCGGCGGTAATCTACACTATGCGATCTGTTTTACTCATTCCGTCGGATATTTGAGGTGAACCGAGATGAGGGCGTCTTTCTCCCTCCTCCAACTCCAAGCCAGGGCAGATCTTACAGAACAGGTGTGGCCACTGGTGAATCGGGGAAACCATCAGCAGGCATTTTGTCAGAAAACTGATCCTCTCCCATGAGGGATAAAAATAAACGCCAGTCTCTTGCTTTTCCTAAATCGTCATTGGCCAACCTGGATCAAACTTTGACCTCTAACATCACAGAACCTCGGGGCCCATTCATGAGGCTTGTCAAATGGCGTGAAACTTGAACTATATAACAACTGTTACGCCGCACCTTCGGTCTAACCACAACTGGACCACGAATGGCACCTAATGATCTGAAGTGCGACGCTTATCGTTACTATTCAAATATGTGGTTACAACACGTCGGTGGAGAGGATACCGTTGACAACGGTCCTATGTGATCTTTGCAAACAAATAATTTCGTTAATGGTGACTTGAAGCGTACACTGCAAGTATTCCGAACAATAACGAAAACGAAAACGGCAAGGAACTGCAAGCAGGTCTCCATTCCAGCAACTTGTAATATGTGATGTGTAGTCTGAGTTCTAATAATTCAGGATTCTTTTTTTCTAATTCCTGTATTTCAAAGCGTACCATACAGAAGAGGCTGCTAATACTAAAGCGATATCTAAATTTTCAATCACTCTGAAACTTGGCCCAGATTACTCCTCTACCGATGACCCCATCAATCGAATCAATGTTTTCTCACTTTACCAAAGCTTTAGTAAAAGTTATACATAGTCTTAAACGACTTTCGGTCAATGAAACTGACACTGGCCAAATTACAAGGCAGTGCTCCGTGCTCGAGCGTCTCATCTTGACGATAAGAGAAGCGATCGTCTATTTGCGGACGTTCTATTTATTGCTCACAGCCGCGAGCTGTGGTATGTACCCTGTGTCTATCGGATTACATATAGGGGGACGCGCAAAGAAACTTCAGTCTGAAGACATGAGTTACCGTCCGAAAACTGCAATACAGGCAAGAGAGCAATGATAAAATGTGTAATTGCAGAAACAGTCTGTAAAGGTTAAGAACGCCCGATAAGTAACGTCATGACTTGAGGAAAATATGTTTCTGTCATAAAGCCCCCCGCCCCCCCCAAAAAACACCCACGCACACGGCGTGTATTGCCGCCTGTTGAAATGATGGCCAAACAAAATAACATGCAGTAAAGCTTAAGCTTCATATTCCTCATCTGGTTTAAACGTGAATAATGCAGCGAGAGTCCGTATGAAAGTAAAGGAGATCTTGGGTTTTTTTTGTTTGTTTTTTTACACACAACCGTCAGGAACAGCTACATTAACGCGCGCGTCTGTACATAATATGTAACGGAATAAAACTTAAAAGCGGTGGGAAAACGACTCACCTGGCTCATACTTGAGGTAGAGTATGGACACAATGTAATATGCAAGATCAAAAACGGGAAACATTGCCATTTTTGAAAAATACTGGGCAATTTCGCCCAGATTTAGGACATCCAACACCTCCATGTTTGCACGGATTTTTTTTTTTTTTTTTGGCAATATCACTTCCACATGAACTATTGTCCGTTTATGTTCAGTGCAAGGATACCCTGTGTCCGGCGACCCGCCGCGAGGACCCCCGACTCCACGAGTAAAAACTCTTGTCACCAAAACCTGCCTATTAATATACTGTACCTCCAGCTCATCTCTAGCGCCGAGGTTAATTTAAGACCTGGAGTGTAGCGCTACTGCGGCATTTGAGGTGTACTGCCACACTCTGGGTGGCGCACGAAAGGCAAGTTCTCCGTTAAAAGCGTTTTACATCTAGCCTACTTTCGGCTACGCAGTCTTTTGTTACGGTTTGCACAGCCAAGACATCTCACCCTACGTAGAAGTCGTAGACAATATTTCGTAATGCTCTATAAAATGCATAGTCCTTCTTATTAAGAACGAGTGAGCCGTAAACGTTGACAGCGTGATATACGGTGCACTTTCTTGTTGAGAGCCAGCCACTAGAGTTCGCCACCTTCTCCAAGGATACCGAGACGCTTCCTGTGTTAATAAAATATAGTCACGGTGATTATGTAGCGCTCGCGCTCTCCAGCAATGATGGTCTTCTGTGACCCATTAATAATAATTCGCCTCAGTAAAACACATGCTTTTTCCAACGCTCAATGTCAGCGGTCTGTCCTTGTCGACTGCTGTTATCTTCTTAATTTGTGGAAAGGAACAGCAAATCCAATCGGATGGATTTGATATAGCCCACTAAAGGGCGAGTGCCGGCGGAGACAGCCCCGCCGCAGAATGTCGCTGCTATAAGACTGCTTTACAAAAGAGAAAGGGATAAATGTTATCGGTATCAGAACAAACAAACATTGCAATTTCAATACCCGGAGATAACCAAATCACTTTGCCTTCTCCAGAGCCTTCAGTTTTAATGGACAGTTTGCAGCGACAAACCATTCACATACATAAATAATGTAAATACGTCTTGACGATATGTTATCAAGCCAACCCGTTGTTTAATGAGTCAAAATGTAATTCATGACAAACGCAGACAGTTTAGCGCTGTCATAATCAAAACTATGTATAGTGCCATAATTTATCCATTTTGAACTAGGCAATGCATGTTTACAAAGCTAACAGCAATGTATGATATGAGGGTCCTGTTTCCACTCCCTACTGGCCTCTTTAAGAAAAATGAGTGGGTTGTCAAATTAAAAGTAAGTACAGTTTGTGCGCCTTACGCCTTTATTTAATTTTCTCCAAGTCGCCCAGGCTCCCCCCACTCCAGACCACTGGATGGCGATATTCGTCACACTAGTGTATTGTCCACCCACAAACTCGAAGGAGGAAGGCAATGTTGGTATAGCCAAATAACATTAGCCAAAATGCTTGGAGACTTATTAATATTCGGGTGAGTTTCTTGCACCTCTGTCAATTTTTATGACATTTTCCCATCAGACGTGTTTATATCAACGCATTGAATAGATGTCTGGCTCACTAGCTATCCTCATATATGTGAATTTAAGCATTTCGGTTAGCAAAGTGGTCCACGTCACAACATCAGCTTTCACATTAAGCTTAATGTTTTAATGTCTGTTCTGGTTACGTTTTAGGACTCTACTTATGAACGCAGGGGCTGTCTTAAACTTCAAATTGTAAGTGTGTTTTAAATTATGTTTTAATGTATCATGGCTTGTGTGCTTAGTAGTAAACAAGCTAGCTTGACAGGTTTTCAAGCACTTTGCTGGGCTAGCGTTGACGAGTTGTCTCTCCTTGTTCACCTGTAGGAAGCTTCGCTTTCTACATTTTCTGTTTGATAAGTAATTTTTATCATTAAATGTTACTGTGATTACATGTCTAAAGTGTTTAACGAACCCTATTTTTGATCTAACTGAATCCAGGAAAAAGAAAGAGTCGCACGGTTTCGGAGATGAATCGCGCGCCCCTACCACAGGTAGACACTGACACTGAAAAAACAAATTAAGTAAACAGCACGACAGAGGCAGAATTGTTAAGGGGAATTGTTCTCTCTTTCCATTTTAGGTGATAACATCAGAGAATTTTTGCTGAGTCTCAGATACTTCCGGATATTTATTGCCCTGTGGAACGTCTTCATAATGTTTTGCATGATACTGTAAGTATCAGTGGCCTGTATTTAGCGGTTTACTCGTAAACCTAGCATGTAATCTCCTCTAGACTTTTTTTTATCAGATTTAATTTCAAACACGATGCATGTCAAAGCACCAGTCTTTAATTAAAAACGCATCCTTTTCTCTCCCCCAGATTATTTGGATCATAGAGTTCATTCTGCTTGTCAAATAGCAGATGGAGTTTGGACCACTTGGGACCATCCAGAACATGCGTTTCTTTTGGGAAGATGGCACCGGGGTGAACTCTTGACCCTCTCTAAACAAACACTAAAATTAAGTGTCGAGTCTCTGCTTGTTTTACGTTACTTTTATTATTTGACATGTCCTCCCAGACAAGGGAATGGTTTTTTTTTTTCAGGTGGTAAAGCTGGACTCTTGAGGGGGTGATGATGATGATGATGATGATGATGAACTATCAGGCAGTGAAAGTTGAACCCCCTGTGTGTCTGGGGAAGTCTCGCTGTTTTATAGAAAAATGATAAGAAATGTGTTGGTGAAAGGTTACTTTCTTTATCACAAATGTACTCCTCTGTTTCGTGATGGTGGGACTGCCAAAAAGACACGAATTGATGTTAATATATTTTTTCCCCTAATATTCGGCGGTATGGGCACATTTTGATAGGATAGGGAGGCCTTTACATCAGATAACGGTGTATGGGGATTCCTGAGCTGAAGAGATCAATGTTTTGTCTATTTATTCAATCCACTGAATGGAAATTGAGCAACCTGGTTGAGGTTGCCAGATTGGTGTGAGGACTACGACATGAAATCATTTTTATCCTTCCTTCTCATACTTTGCCTACTTTTTTCCAAATAAAGGTTAAAAGTCTCTAACAGTTTGCTTTGTGTGTGTTTTTGTGGTGTGTGTGTGTGTTTGTGTGTTTGTTTGTTTGTTTTTGAAATAACATCTGGTGTAATTTCTCTGTTGGTATTTCTATGTCTCTTCCCTTGACATCAGGTAAAACTCATCCTGCAACCCAGAATCCCCCCCCCAGCCTCATGCGCTGTGCAGTTATTTTCGTAAAGGTCAGGTCTATCTGACTACCTGGATGTTCCAATTAAGCGTGAGTTATTGCAGTACACAAGAGCTAAGGGAAGTATGTGTTGGCTGGGACCTTCTCCTAATGTTGTAAGACTCAGCTAAGTGAAAACAGGGTGACAGCTGACAGAATTTACTCTGATTTCAGAACTGGCTTGCATTAGAACCGCGGAATGATCATTAAGAAACCAATTCTTTTTTTTTTTTTTTTTTTTCTTTTTAAGACCCGCTGGAGAAAAAATTGTGAATGATTTAACATCCATACTGAATCAAGGCGAAGTACATTTAGTCCTGCACATTGAGGTAACAAGCTAAGTAGTTTGTATTCTTTGTATTTCATTATGGAGATACGGACTTAATACCTAGACATGAAGTTGTGTCATGTGAGTGACAAACCAGTTGTCAGAATTACTCTGAATATAACAACATGCTTTTGTTCATTCGAGATGAGATGTATTTATTATTAACGAGTGAATTATCTGTAGGATATCGTGCATATTGCGAAAGTTGGCTCTTTTTTCCTTGTGAAGATTTACCATCTGAAATAGCTTATGATAGGCTAAAAGATTTTGGGTAGACGTTTCGTTCAGATCGCTCAAGCGGAAAACATCAAAGATAAATTATATCAGACGGGCCTTCAATGAATACGTTTACTCTTCCATGGCGGAGATTTTTTTTGTTCGTTAGAATCGCCTATCACAGACCTCCTCCGTTCCGTACGTGACGAGCTCAACGTGTGACGTCTCCGCTTCGTGGATATCCACCAATGTAAGTGAGAGGCATTTTTAACAACAGATTGGAGCAGAGACGCTTGGGCACGAGTGTGTCAGTTGCTAAGGAGTCAGTAGCCACATGGGTATGGAGACTCCATGACAACAAATGAGGATATATTTTGATGTAGCCTTAAGCTTGTGTATATTGTGCGGATAATTGTGAGATTAATAGACCAGGCAGAAAACATGGGATCTGACGTACGCGCATATTTCCCCATGGGCCTGTGACACTTTGCAAGACTCCCACCGGGTTTCTGCGGAGGAGTCGACTTCCCTCACCCGGCGCTCTGCAATATTTCAGGGCAATGTCAGCGGCTCTTGTCACCCCGAAGCAACTGAGGGACCGGCTACTGCGCGCCATCGATGCTCAGCGCAATGTAAGTAACCAGCGAATGGGTTGAAACGGAAAAAAGGAGAGAGGAACTTCTCTCAGTGGAATGCCATGAGGTCCATAACTTAAACTTGTTAAAATAAAAGGATCAGTTAAGCTGGTTAGTTAAGCTTTTTAACCGTAGATAAAACCAACTACTCGAATGAACGTTTAGGTTTATCCGTCCATCATCTCGTGTTTCATTATTTGTTGCCTACAATAAACGTTAAACGAACTCCCCCGATTTGTTACGTAGCATCTTAGGAAAATGCGAATTCGACTGCAAGGCTGCAACTAACGCTGCAGCTCGCTAACTGAAGCTGATAAGTTCGAACTCGTATTTTTGGTGGGAAAAAAACGTAACCTTTCTTATCGTTGCACGTATTTTGTTGAGGTCGGTACCCTGATAACGGTAGCATGTAATAACATGATGCAAGTAGGATAACTACATTGTATCACAGGTCTTCGTTTTTCTGGGACGTTGCCTAGCTGTCATTTAGCAATGCTATTTGCAAGATAGTTTGGTAAACCGAGCAAAAGGAGCTACGTAATTAGCTATATGCACCGACTTGTTCTGTTCTTTTATGAGCCTTAAATGTACCGTCGGATCCACCTATAGTGGCTACGCTAGAATCTTTGGAATAGTCTGGTACATTCTCGAGTTGCTCAACTTGGCTTGCCGTATAGCTGAGGCTAACGCAGCTTGCGACCTCACTGAACTGACGGCACACACGTGGCTAGCGATGGCCGATGGATGCACCTGGTCTAATTTTCAGGCATTTTGAACGGAAATTCGGACATTGCATGCAGTCATGGAACTGTTGTGATTTTCAGGTCAAGCATGTTCATCAATATAAGCATTTATAATATACCACAAAACGGTAACGAATTGTTAAAGAGACCTTTGATTATTTTAGGTTTACACTTAATTTTATTTTTTTATTCCCCACCCATCTTCTTCCCTCTGGAAACGTCGCAAGATTTGGAAGTCAGGCAGGGAGGAATGTGACTCTTAGGTTCTTTCCAACCTGTAGGGAAAGTCCGCACTCTGGAAAGACACCATTTGAAAAATCGGTGCTGATGTTATTCTTAGGATAACATCGCAGATCATCTTCACAGAAGAATGAATTCAACACCAGTAGTTTTAATAGAAGGGTCACTTTCCACTCCACAACATCAGCTCCACAGTCACAGAAAATCAGCATCAACACCACACTGTTTCAAGACAATGGAAGGGCAGTTCTTCTCGTGAGAACTTGCATGATAGATTAAATTCCCGTGTGTGTTGGATACAGAAACACACATTGCACTCTTACATGTTGCTGTGGAAAGGCCGTAGACGTATAAAAAAGAAAAAGAAGTTGGATATTTTTGTATCAAAGAGCCTCTGTTATTAAATTGGTTGAGGAAGATCAAACGCTTTAGCATTCTTTGATGCGTGAAACATTTGACAAATTGTCCTAATCATCCAAAGTTTGGAACAGGTTGGTGCATAACAGCGTTGTCCATTGTAAAGGCAGGACTTCACATTCCTGTGAGTGAACAAGAGCCCAGTCACATTTGAGAGGAAGTTTCAGAATGTGGCAGCGAACACTGAGACAGGGCGCAAAGCTCAGTGGGGTTACACACCAAGAGAGAACTGATTAGTCAAGCTTTGTTTTGATTTTATAACATATTAAAATTGAAAAGTTGCATTATTTCTATTGCTACTACTGCTACTTCTACTACTACTACTACTACTACTAATAATAATAATAAGAGTAGTAGTAGAAGCAGTAGTAGTAGTAATAGTAATAATAGAGGTATTATTATTGTTATTATATCATGGCCATGAAGACTCACAAATGTTTTATTCTGTGGACGGACTCATGATTCATGGTATGTCTCTCTAAATGTAGAGTTCAGATTCATTCGTCCCAGTGGAGAGTTTAGGTAGCAGAGACGCAGGCCGCCTGAGGACGCGTGTTTTTTCCACGTACGGTTGCGCGCAAAGCTTGCGCGTCATTTGCATGCTCAACCTTTCAGCAGCGTCGCGCCCAAAAAAACCTGAAACCTCTTTGTTTCGCCGTCAGCTCACTGGACTAGAGATACAGGTGCACATCCGAAAGTCAGTGCAAATATCGTGGGGCCCCTTTGTGTCGCATTTGGCCCCGAGAGCGCTTAAGGCTGAGAATGAGTCAGAGGCAAAACTCAGTCAGTCGTGAACGGCTTTCACATCTGTTGGTTAAGACCGCGGTGGACCCGTCTATATTTATATCATTTGTCTGTTGAGTGAAGGGACGGTAAGAAAAAAAAAAACCTAAATTAAAAAAAAGACCCTTGATGCCTCCTGTGTCAGATTATCCTTATACTACAGGAAAACGAATCAGTTTTTTTTTTTTTAAGTTTAAACATCAAGTTTGAGAGTAAACTGACCGGTTGTAACTCTGTTCTTGAGCGTGAGGTTTGAGAGTAAAAGACAGGGGAGCGTATGACTGAAGTCAGAAACCCTAAATCACTCAGGGGGAAAAACCCTCGAATAACGTCTTAAAGTCCATCCGGATTTTGCAAATCGAGCAATTTGTACTCTGCCACCCAGACCCCTCAAACTGAAGCTCAGACCTCTTCACATTCTTTAAAACGTCTCTCTGAGGTTATATTTGTATGTGTTTTGTGTTTATATTCCATGATTCCTTACATTACAGGTGTGCATCATAGATTTAGTGCAGTTTTTACAATACCGTTTTTCTCTCCACAGATCCACAACATGGCGGCAGTGTTGGAGGTGATTTCCAGTTTGGAGAAATACCCTATCACCAGAGAGGCTCTCGAGGTAAAACCTGGATAACCTAACTCAGCGAAACACGCATTAATCTAGTGAGATTAATTGACCATCTTTGTGGTTTTTACTGTTAACATTATGCTCTAAAATTCGTGCATGTTTGGGTTAATCGGTCGTTGTCTCAAAAGAAATCTGTAACTCCTCTACTTATTTGTGTATTCACAAAGGAAATACATTTATTGTTTTGTTTTGACAGGAAACCCGGTTGGGGAAGTTAATTAACGAGGTGAGGAAGAGGACAAGGGACGAAGACCTCGCCAAGCGAGCCAAGAAGCTCTTGCGTAACTGGCAGAAGTTGATCGAACCAGCGCAGAACGAGGTGGCCCTGAGAGAATTCTCCGGAACCCCAGTCTCTGCCAATGGGGATTCGCTCTCCCCTCCCTCTCTCAGTTCGGGCTCTGACGTGACGTCCTCCGGGCTGGGGACTGCCGCTCATCTCCATAACGCTCACGCGCCTAAACCTGAAACGGCAAGCCACAGGAAACGCAAAGCAGAGAGGCAAGAAGGGTGGCACGCTCCAACCAGCACCTCCAAAATATCGACCAATGAGAAGGATCGCGCAGAGGTGTCAACCAATGGGACTGCTGAAAGTCTGGAGAGACGCCCACCGCTCCACCGGGCCTCTGTGGATTGCCTTCACAATGAGAAACCCAGCAGGATCCCAGTCAGCACAGTGAGGCCTCACTCCAGTTCCCCGACACTCCACACCAAACAGGCCAGCACTTCCCCGTCCCTCAGGAAGCCAGTGTTACTACAACAACAACAACAACAACAACGACAGGTAAACATTGACGTGGCCGCTTCGGGTCGGGGGCAACAGCCGCCCAAGAGCTCTTCAAATCCCAGAGGAATGACGCAAGACGTATTAGCCAAGGGAAAAACACTGCCTAGCACTAAAGTCACTCATCCAGTCCCTGTGCACAGCCCCAGGTGTCTGGAGAGCACTGGTTTATTACCTGCCTCCGTACCTTTAAGTTCTGCGACCCAGACCTCTCACACCGATGGGCTGCGGAATTCTCAGGCCTCGTTCCAAAGGGAGGGGCATGCGTACACGGACCCGTCCCACCAGCACAACGATAGGGTACTGGAATCCAAACAGGACTCGCAGCAGAATTCTAGACCCGCCCCTTTGCCCCCTCGTCCTGGGCTGCTGGGTGAGGTGGAGAACGTGGACGGCGATCTCAAATCCGTAGAGAGAAAACGCCGAAAGTACAGGTCCAGAGATTACGGGGTCAACTTAGCCGGGCAGCCTACGGAGGACGTTTCCAAGCCCGTTCGGTTAAAGGACCGAAAGCTAACGTTCGACCCTCTGACGAGACAAATCAAACCTTTAGCGCAGAAAGAGTCGAACCAGAGGGAGGAGGAACCAGCCGTGACCCTAAATCATCGGACGGACCCGCCCGTGAAGCAGAACACGCCCGCCCCTGTGGCGAGTCCCTTCCAGCAGACCAACTGGAAAGAGCTGTCGCGGAACGAGATCGTCCAGTCGTACCTGAACCTCCAGAACAACGTCCTGTCGTCCTCCGGAACGCACACGCCCGGGGCCCATTTCTTCATGACCGAGTTCCTCAAACATGAGGATCATCACGGCGAAGAGTCCAGAGCGACCCACTCGTTGGTTCCGGACCCGCCCGTACTTGACTTGCCGGGCGTCACTAGAGAGGTGACGGCACAGGACCTCCACAGGATCCACACGGACCGCTGGCCTGGGGTGAATGGCTGTTACGACACCAGGGATAACTGGTACGACTGGACCCAGTGCATCTGTTTGGATCCCCACGGGGATGAGAGCAGATTGAACATCCTGCCGTATGTTTGCTTAGACTGACCTCTGATGAAACAGCCTCATCCCGGAGAATTTAAAAAAGTGAATTATGTGAATAGATTTCATATGTTTTGTATCTATTTATTTTGAGCCATTTTGAAACATGAAAAACATGATTTTTCACAAAAAAAAAAAACCCAGAAGAGTCTTTTTGTTGTCTTTATTTTTTTCAGAGAGCTCTTCCGCTGAGAAATAAGAATCTCTCATCACACTTGAGTCACTCAGGGCATTGAACTGATACCATCAGAGTCAAAGCTTTTCAACCAGCTCTTTCTTTCATGACGCTCAATTAAAACGGGGCTGGATTCATTCACATTACTTAAGCATCTATATAGTCCGCGCGGTGCTTTTAAAGGTCTCTGTCCTTCGCCCTCTGGTCTTCTCTATGGTCTCTTACATTTGAGTAGCTCAACAATAAAACAAAAGCAATTTTCCAGGCAAATCGGGCAGATACAAAAGTCGGCTAAAAAGATCAAGTTAACGCAAAATGAATTGCCGAGATCTTAACGCAGCATTAGCAACGATGCAGCTAATTTACTTGGAATCGGAAACACGGACTTCTGAGGGTGTTACTTCCCCTTTTAAAGTTCATTCAGATGCTTTAAAACAATATGCATTTGACCCGAATGAGGGGGCGGGCACCAGGTAAATTCATGAAGAGGAATGCCAGAAGTTAGATATTACACATCTCCAACGTGTCTTTTTATACTGTGCAGCCAACATCACGATAACCCTTTTTCACTTTGATACATTCATACATTCCAGATTCACGCGCATTCATTCGGTTTTTCATCACTCTTCTGTTTCCGCACGCAGAAGAAATTACCTTATTTCATATTGACGTGTTCGGACTTCGCGTATCACTGTTCCTATCCGACCACAGGCCCGATGGGCAGCTTCCACCTCTGCACTGATACTTACCAAATGAAACTCTGTTCCACTGACAGGGTTTGGCTGAAGAGACACTGATATCAGGATGAGTATCCTTGGTTACGTGAATAGAACGATTGTGCATTTGCGTTACATGCCGCCGGGAACAAAACTAAATCTCCATTCTGATTACAAAAAATCTGAACAGATCTGTTAGCTCAAGATTTGTATTTCAAAAGGAATTTTCATTTGTGTTGTTTTCATTTCTCCGATTCAGCTGAATGTGAGAAGGGGCTCATTTTAGCCGTAAAACAAACACTGAACAGCCTCTTTATTTTCTAAGCTATTTTGGGTACTGTTAGGGAAAGTTATGGCGTACTATGGAAGGAACCCAGCTGGCTAATCTCTCCCTCTCTCTTTCTCTTTCTCTGTCTCTCCCACACACACACACACACACACTCATACTACCAGGCTTTGTTTCCTTTTTCCAGCTGTGATGCAAAATGACCTCATAAAGAGGTTCTACCTTCTCCAGGTTTTCCACATCGCAAAATGTCCCAGCATAGACTGCACAGATTACCTGGGGGTACATTATCATCAGATGTTAACTCTTCATTGTTTTATTGCTGACTTTTCTGTGAATTGCTGCGTAGTGGTTTTGTACCTGCAGTGTACTTTCCAAGGAAGGGAAGGGGGTTAACCTTTCAGTGTGACAGTTTTGTGTGCCGTAGTTATTTCCACATCAACTCTACAAACACTACCATGTGCCATTTACACATGGGTATAGCTTCAGTGGATATTTGTACTCACATATGTGTGTGTGTGTGTGTGTGTGTGTGTGTGTCCTTAGTTATGAAAATGCAGTTGTTATGGTGCTGTGACGGTTTAATGGAAACTGGGGGACATTTGTCGTCTACCTAAAACTTCACCTCCTGACTGGTTGTACCCGTGTGTTATTCCACGTAACTTAACCACTATGACGTTGTAATTTATACGTCCATTTAATATACCAGTTACACAACTTTATTATGACACACGGGGTAAATGTAGTGGCACCTTTCCATTCTGTCTCCTCTCATTTCAGCAGCATTGTACAGGAGAATAACGGTCAGAAAGTTCCGTTGGTGAATGACGCATTCTGTACTCACTGGAGGGGGTAAAAAACAAATGTTGGAAGAGAAGGGACAGAAAAATAAACACTGAGTAGGCTAAAAAACACTGCCCAGGCCGTGAATAAATATCTCAGCGTCTGACCAACGCTATGACACTTACCTTTTACCATCCCTCTGTCTCCTTTAGGAAGCTGCGAGACAGCTGGTATGCAGAGACACCGACTTGCCAACTTTTAGACGGCATTTAAACACGGAGTAATCTCAGTATTCGAGACAGCACCTGAACCAGAAACAGCAGGTTCATTTCACTCAAACTAACTCCCCCACTCCCATCCGGCCTGTCTCCCACACCTACTGCCCTGTTCCCTGTCCAAACAGAATAAAAGAACAGGGTTTTCTCTGTGTTAAATGCGAACACTGGTCAGACGTCATGTTTACTATTTGGCATTTGCTTAAGAACTTTGACGGAAAATTTAAGTACCGCAAAGTGCGCGTTTCTCACTGTCAGTCACCACCACTGGCCCTTCCGATGTGCAACTGGTCACACCACCTGTAAATTTGGGCTGGAAGGTGCCCGTGGCCTCCTCTTAAACGCTATTTTCTTTTTCCACCCACAAACAAAAATTTCAGTATTTGTTCAGTGTCTGTGTCCATCAGAAAAATTTCGTCTGAGTGTACTCTTCATTTGGAAACACACGTAGCCTATAAACATGCACTCACAGGACACAAACTTGCATATTTCCTCCACTGTAAACGTAAATTAGCAGCTCGACAACTTTAAAACACAAAGTGAACAACACTGAGGATCCTCACTAACTCTGTGTACGGGATTTAGGCAAAAGAATTCTAGCATGCAAGTGAACGTTATATTCGTTGCCGTGTGACAATGAACAACTTCAAAAGAAATAGACGGAAACAGAACTAGAAACAGAGGTTTCAAAGTGCTATAAATATAACGTGTTTGATGAAGTCCTTAAATGTGTTTTGGAGACACAGCCAAGCGCATAGTACAGTTTCCCCACAAAAACCCTTTCTCTACACACTGTGTATGTTAAAGGGGGCGGGGTTTTGCTGAGGTAAGCATTCTGTACGATTCTTGTTTGACACAGTAACTGTGGAATTTCTCTACTCTATGCCATCCCTAAAGAGCAAGCAAAGTCCGCCTACCTCACGCACACCACGGCCTAACCAGGAGCACGGTTAGCACTTAAGTTGGCTTTACCTGCTTCACTGCTGTCCCAAATCACAGCACGTTTTAACGCCAGAGCTACAATGCTCTGTTAAGCTCGCTCAGTACAAAAGCTAACCAAACCGGCTGCATTACATAGAGAAATCTAAGCTTGATTTAGCACAAAAGCTAAATTTGGCACTTTTGAAACGCAGCAGTATCATCACCTCTAATGTCACCCTGACGAAGATTGAGAATCACCTTGTGTGAACGTATTAAAAAATTGTGGTTAGATGTGTAAGTTTTGGATATAGTCATTCTCTCTTCATCTCTCGGTCTCTTACAACCCCTTGGGCTCTTGTGTGTTGATGTTTTCTGAATTGTTTCTAAAGTTCAACCAAGTCATTAATCTCAATCTAAATGTTAAAATGTTTAATTTCTAGGATAAAAAAAAAATATGACTGTCAAAGACAGATGGTTCATAGCATATTAAACGGTGAGCTATTTACACAACACACTTCAATACCCTGACTTCAGAGGACACTGTCAAACTGTGTAAACACAGGCCAGAAATTTCCAGACACTCTACCTGGATACAAATAGAACTGCCTGAATTTCCAAACACGTTTTTGGCTTAATCATTTTGGGACACCCAGAAAACGTTCTTCTGACTTCAAGGTATAAGGTAATTTTTTTTTTTAACTCTTATTTGAATTTATGAGTGTTTGACTACGTGCAATTGAGTTCATTACTCAAACATAAAACTTGTTTTTCCTGAACACTATATAATCACTCTGTCTTAAAATAATACTGAGTGCTTGTCCTCATGTTTCCACATGAATTAGAAGCTTTTTTTCCCCTTCCCAACAAATTGCTCTTTCAATACGACTGGTTCCCTGAAGACGTTTTAGCCTGTAAATGTTCTGTTCTAGAACTTTCCACCTGAAGTGTTCAAAGTGTGCACAGAGGTTTGAGCTGGCATCACACGAAGCAGGTCTGCTAATTTAACCAAATTAGTTTATTAGATGTATACAGTGAAAAAGGTCATTCATACAATATTGATGGGAATACATGAACTGCAGTTGGCCAGCAAACTCATTCATCCGACCTTCAACCCACCCCCAGCCAAAACAAGTGTAAAAACATTCCACCTCATCTTTCTTTACAAATTTGTCATTTTTATCATGCAATTGAAAGAATATGAAGCTAAGGATTAAACAAATAATCCTTCACACAACAATATAAATACTGCATTACTGTATATATGTATGTATATGACATATATATATATATATATATGTATGTATATGACATATATATATATATATATATATATATATATATATATATATAACATTTGAATGATAAGCATTTGTAAACTGACAACAAAACCTGAATCTGACAGTATAAATACTAACACATGACTAAGTGCTATATATATTTCTATGTGAAAACAGGGGAGAAATACCACTTCCTTTTCGGGTCTCTTGGTTTCAAGGAGACTCATGACTGAGGCAATGTGGGTTAATGCCTGCAAAATAGATAGATAGATAGATAGATAGATAGATAGATAGATAGATAGATAGATAGACAGACGGATAGATAGATAGATAGATAGATAGATAGATAGATAGATAGATAGATAGATAGATAGATAGATAGAGAAAAGGTCACATTTTGTTCACATGTATAAACCTATGGGGCTGAATAAGTCAGACATTCTTGACCATGCGAGACTTACCCTGTTATCCTACAGTTGTTCGCCTGTACGTAAGTCCCTGTGTACCTGATATTGCACCTCGCCACGTTGTTGGAGAAATCAGATTCCTGTACTAGGAAACCTGGGTTCACCGTGACCTGCTGAGCAAAAGGTCAAATTGGCCTCAGAGCCGTACAGCACTGGACACCTGTACTCACCTGTCCTGACTGTCATACTCTCATGATTTTCATACACTTTTATTTGGTGAGGTATTTTGCTTATGTTCCTAAGCTAAATACCTCTCCAAAAGGCTGCTCCAGATCTGTGGGTGTGTGACCTCTGACATAAATGGTAAGAGCTATAAGTTAGTCCAGGTAAGAGCATCACCTAAGCAAACTGCTCCATAAATTACCTTCAGGATATAGTTTCCTGGGGGAACATCTGTGATGTCAATCCACTGGCAATCAATGTTGGCATGGTAGGTATCATAGCAACCTGGGCCCAGACCCTGAACCACATTAGGGAGTAAATGGGGGAAAAAAACACCCATGTCAGAGAATGGCATTTTACACACATATAGGGTTTGAGACTGGGTCCACAACAACGCATCATACCCAGGCTAGAGAACACTGTAAGATTCTAATTCTGAAGAACCTAACTTAAATTTTCACCTATTCCAATTCCATTTGAACATTCTGTTGTCTCTGGGCACAAGGCTGCACAGTTTCCATTATGACATCACCACCCTCTCCTCCAGTCTGTTCTCTGGAACTAACCTTGAGTGGTGTGTGAACACCTTTACCTGTGTGTGAGCCGTGCAGGCATACCGGCGTCGAACCCCCGGGTCACAGTTCGTGTCTTCCAGACAGAAACTAGCTTTGTGACCTTCAGCGACCTTTTCACCCGTCGAGACATCCAGCAGGTCATAGTTGCTGAAAGCCTCCATGCTATGGTAATGTCTGAGGAAGTATTAACACAGAATAAACCAACGAATTAAACAAATACGGAAATGTCATTTGCAGTTTGAGCTGCAGCATGTTGGTTTTGTTTCCTAAATTGTTGACTGGACAGATTATATAGGAGACACGTCTGTACTAGTAACATCTTAATGAGTATTATTGTAATTGGTTGATGATGTACCCCAGAGCTCTACTGTCTACTATCAAATATGTAGCTTGAGTGAGTAGCACATCTTGGATAAAGATGTTTGTAGTGCTATCATTATATAGTTGTCCCATCTTCTGTCCACTCACCAGAGATCATGGCACACGGAAATTAAAAGATTAAAAGATTAAGATTAAGATTATAATATCAACATGCTTAAACTCAAAGTCAGTGTATGTATCAGATGCTATTCCATTAAATATTACATGGAGGGACTGACCGCAAAAGGGTTAAGCTTTTAAATGAACTTACTGATGGCAGCTGTGCCATTCCCACTCGTGCCGCGGTTTGACGGGGAGGAAATCGGCCGTTCCCTGGTTCTTCACCCTCTGGGGGAACCGAAGCAGCACCCTGTAGTCAATGTCTCGCACGCTCGACCTGTACGCTGACCTACACGCGCGCGCGCGCGCACAGACACGAACGTCCAAAGAACAAACGTGAAGAATGGAACTGCAAGGACTGGGTACAGGCACTGACATTTAACCACGCTTTTGTAGTTAGTGCAGCTGCTACAATAACTACAAGACTTATAATTTTTTGTAGTTACAAGAATAGTAATAATTTCTACAGTAATTAAAATAATATATAATGATACAATTTGTTGCAGAAATGTTGACAGTCTTACAGTGTAATGGAGAGTTAGCATTTGACCAAAACTATCAAACATCCGTTTTTAGTTTATTTCAAAATTTGGATAAATCAAATTTTTACTCAGATTTTTATTCTGATGACACAAACTTCAGTTAATCTTAAAGTATATTGGCTACCGTGCTAGGCAGTTCTCTTCAGCAGCACATCGGAGCGCGTACATCTGCACGCGCTGAATGTAAGAGGCAGCTTGTATGTAGTAGGGATCGGGGATAAGGTCGGGTAGACCTAGAAATCCATAGGGACCAAAGCAACCTTAATTAGAGCTGTGACGGGTCAGACGTGTAGTCTCAGGTATTACATCAAGCTTGATGCACGACGTCAAACTCTGCATAATCTCTAGAGTGCCGTAAAACGGTTGCGAAGCGCGCATATGTGCGTAAATGTCCGTTCAAACTTACCATCAAGAAAATGTCTGGTGCCTAAACCAGATCCTGCTGGCTGACGCGACAAACCCCTGTTTCTGCCGACTGGGGGGTACAGGTTGTAGAAAACAGAGTTTCTGCTGCTGGAATCGGGGTTTCGACCGTCCTCACTTACTATGTCGTCTCTTTCCCCTGCCTGTCCCGGCAGTGCCTGAATAGTACGTGTGTCTACATTGTCATCGGCCAGTGAAGGAGGAGAAGTGTTGGAAACCATTAGGTTTCTCGGGGGATTGGAATCAACTGGTTCTGCTGTGTAGGTGTGACTGCCCCCCGAGGCATTATTAGTTCCTAGTGGACCTCCACCTTCCCTTGAATCATTCCGTCGCCCGGTCATTGGTCTTTCGGTCGATATTCCGCGACCCGATGTTGTCGATACTGAAACCTGTGGTGACAAGGGTATCCGTTCTGGAACCGATACATCTGCGTGCTGTCTCCTCGAAACTCCGTTTCCAGAAAAATCTGAAGGTGTCACCGTAGTCCTGACAACCGATATGCTGCTTACCACAGCGTCTTGGGTAAATAGGTTTTCTCCTCGATGGGTGGTCACTGCCTCCCTGCGAAGCGGCAAGGGGCGATTACTTTCGTCCGTTAAGGGACCACTGGCGCTAAAAAAGTGGCTGACTTCAGGACTTGAAACGTGGGCTTCAGATTCGCGAGTGAGCTCAGAGGCAGAATCAGACTGTAATGCGCGATGAGAAGTCCTAGCTGGGTTTCTAGAAGTCGGGCGTCGAGGTGTCGGAGACAGGTGTCTGGTCAAAAAGAACTGCGTACGGCTCCTAGGTGCCGCCGGAGAATGATACTTGGACCCGCTGCTCAGTAAACTGTACATTTGACCGTTGCTCTCCCACTGAATTCTGTGCCCCCTAGGTCCATTACGCTCGCGCGCGTGGCGCTGTCCGGTACTTAAAATGATCAGCAGACTTATTTGGAAACACAGAGAAAGCGAAAAAATATACCTTATCATTGTCAGTTATTTGTAAGACTAACTAAAGACACTTATAATATGTTTTACTGCAATCGCTTCAACCCACACGAAAATCTTCACTCCTGGAGGGAAATGAGGAAAAAAGTTGTAGTGGCAAGGTAGTTTATGCTAACTTTTCCTGGCACCCCACTCTCTTTCTCCCTCCCTTCTTTTCTTGCTCTCTCTCTCTCTCTGTCTCTCTCTCTCTCTCTCTCTCTCTCTCTCCCCATCTCTCTTACCTCACTTGTTCTGTCTCTTACAGGTGTGTTTATCTGCGCATGCACACAGACACCCATTTCTTTAAGAAAGTCAACTTGCAACTTGAACCTGTCTTCTCATTCACTGCCACTCCGAAGTTAAATAACTTTGTTGTCCTAGATGAAGTACATTGTGCGCACATTGCACACGAGGAAAATGATTCATTACAGTATACAGCCTTTTCTGTATGGCAACAGCATCCTTTGCAATAACAAATTTGATTTATGTTCGTTCAGACGCTGGCTTTCAGGATAATTAGAAAGAAAGAAAGAAAGAAAGAAAGAAAGAAAGAAAGAAAGGTGACCGACTACATGAAAACTCACTGCGCACATTAATCAATTAGATATATTACAAGCATATGGACACTAGGGGGCGCTCTGGGTCACTTCTTTCCTTGGGTTCAATGTTTATATTGTCGGAACATGCCGTGAACACTGTGAGACAGCGGGAGCAGTATTCCCGCCCGCGCACTGTCTCGCATGCACATTTATTACGGCAGTGTCAACAGGACCGGTTCTTTAAGAAAAAACACATTAGCTGACGAGATCACCCCCATTAGAAATAATGTTTGTGTATGAGAATTATTCATGCGCACCATTCAGAAAAACAAATAAATAAATAAAATAAAAGCGGGAAAAGGGAACCTCTGTCAGGCCTTGGTGGTGATTTAGTTACAATAGTGTTAATTTAGTAGCGGGATAGTTAGATTAGCTAAACGTCAGTCCAACCAACACACCTTATTCAAATAAACACCTGCCACACTAGTATATTCTCCTGTGGAACCCAGGGCCATTTACACAAGCACTGCGTGTGTACAACTATATGCCCGTTTTGTTTTTTTTTGTTTTTTTTTAAGAATTATTTTTATTTTTCACTTTGTAAATCTGGAGTGTTATCTGACAAAAGTTATTAAACTGGCGCATGGCAGTAGGAGGACTGTTGAGAATATGTGAATTTGAGCAAAGCAGAAGCACAAGGTAATAAATCCTGCCACTGAGTTTCTGATTCAGGTCATTAAAGTCATGTGTCCTGTATTTCACAGTGTTTGTTATTCCAACCTAAAAGCAGCAGGACGGCCCCGCTGTACAGCCTGCCTTTATGAGCCCCAGACCCAACTGCACTGGAGAGCAGTCCGAGGAAAAAAAGAGGATCCGAAAGTCCTTATACGTAAATTCCTACACAGAGGGACAGCAGCCTATGAAAGCTTTCACACGGAGGTAAAAGCCTGATTCATTAATGCTTTCACCACGGGTAGTTTCGTTTGGCTAAGAATCCGGATTGGTCCAGATTATTAGCACAAGGCGTCCACTGGTTGTGTCACTCCTTTTGTGTGGGAAGATCGTGCTAACGTGCGCATATTGTGTTAATAACTGGGGGTTGCAGAGTCAAGACCTCGGACGTGAGGAAATGCAAGTTGCAGCTTGTTCAGGGGAGAGAGAGAGAGGGAGAGAGAGAGTCGTCAGTCATGAGGGAGGTCAGGGAGCATTCATCTATATAAAAGCGCTCTCTCTCTCCCCTCCCCTGACACGAGAGGCATTTGGGCTAAATATAAACAGAAAGCCCACGGCAGCACACAATCACCTCAGGGCTTTTAAGAATGTGTGTGAGAGTGGCTAGATGACAAATATATCCAGCTACGACTGTTTCCTCTCAAAAGTTTAACTTTCACAGTTCTTGTAATTACAGTAAATGGTGGGTAGATAGATGAAGAATCAGACACAAACAGAGTTAGATGGGCTGAACAAGACAGACAGATAGACAGACAGGCAGACAGACAGACAGATAGATAGATGGATAGATAGATGGATCATCCGTGACAGTTAGTGTTGTGTAATGGTGATTAATGTACATTGAACTGTTTTGTCAGGCGGCAGGGTTGTACCATGGTGTCATTTCTCTCTCATTTGTTTCAGGGTTGAGCTCCCTCTGTGCTGTCTGCTGATGAATTTAGCCCGTTACTGTTTACCAAACAAATCAAATTAAAGGCTGGACCAAAAGCGTCAGAAACCCAGAGCAGTGTCTGAGAATGAAGTAAGGGTTGCTGAAGGGGGGGGGGGGGCGTCTAGACTCTGTTTGTTTTTCAGTGCAGTTTAACTCTCTGTGTAGAAGGCACCGCAGGAGAAGTCTGACAGATATGATGGACGGGTGGAAATGTTGATCAGTTTGTTTGGTTCATAATTCCACTTTCTCATGCCTCCCTGTCATGTGGGTATGAAATAAAACTGTGAAAAACTGTGAGACATTTTTGTTTTCGTACGGCCCTTAGAGGGTCTCCTTTCCACTCACCGTAGCTTTAAAAATGATCCTTAAAATGAAAACAAATTTCTGCTTCACTGTTGCGATGAACAATTTTATACCCCCTATATATATTTCAATGTTAAATTGCCCACACAAAAGAATCCTATGTAGAAACACAATTGGACATGACAGTCTACAGAGGTGAGCCACTGATTTACTGATGCTTTTGGCGTAAAGGTCTAGTGGTGTGAATCGAGGGTGTTTTTTTTTGCCCAGAAATCAGATGTCCCATAAAACCCCAGGAGAGAACGACCTAAACCTTGCTGAAATTGTGTTTACTATTATGAAGTGCTTTAGCTGAGCAGAAGTTAAAAATGTCTTCAAAAAAACCACAAAGCCGTTGGCCAATCTATCGCCACAGAGTGGACGAAGTCGACACACGTTTGCGCACAGACTCCCAAATATTTTTCATTTTGACTAAAACATGGTTCCATAAAAAAGGGAACCTCTAATAAACAAAGAACTTCAGTAAAGGTTCTCAGTTTGTTTTCACTGTCACCAGCCTCATTGCAAATTCTTATGGCCCTTTTCATTTCCCACCAAAAACAAAGACCAAACTTGCAGAACCACAGAGGTTTATGGTGGCATTTATTTATATATGTGTGTGCACTGTATATTTCATTATACACACCAGCACAACCTGCTACAACTCTCAGAGACAGTTCCCCTTTCAGACAGTGGACGCTTATGGTGCTTTTTTTTTTAATAGCTTAAACTGCTTGTGTGTGACAGAGCCAGCGTCTCTGTGCCCTGTGGTGCTTTGTCCTTCACGTCTGTCTTGGCACACTGTCCCCCGGTCACATCCACGCTACTCTGCCCCCCCAGGTTACATAACTGCACAGTCAGGACGACCGACCCCTCTGTGTCGCTATGGAAACATCACGCCCACGTCCACAACTTCACGCTACAGGGGGGGTCACACTCAGGAGTTTGGGGGAGACCTGAGTGAGGACTCATCTCACGTCCAGACGTTTATACTCGAGTGGGATTCACGAGGTCAACGTTGTCCTTTTGTGCCGGTTTAAACATCTCTGTCAAACACTTTTAACTTTATGACAGCATTTTGACATTAAACAACAGTGACTATTGAGTAGAGCTGTTTATGGTGAATATGAAATATTGGGAATCACTATATCTAAAATCACCTTGAATGACTGTGTGGTCTGGCAAGTGTCTGTCATTAACTTGGCAGTCTCCAAACTATGTTGGCACACCATTGTCTGAGTCATGCAAAGCATCTTGTCAGCTGATATCGGCAAACGCAAAGATATAGGAATGAGTTTATGCCGTTAGAAACACACAGACACCAAATGCACCAGTCACCAGAAGTAGGGATAAAAACAGAGACAAAAAGAAAGGGAGAAGTTTCATGAATAAACTGTGTCATTTATTTGAGAATGGTTTTCTTCTGAGGAAAACGGCAAGTTTCCTGGATGGATAAGTAAACTATCAAGGTGCAACAGAAGCACTTGTTACAGAGATTATGAGAATGAGAACTAATTAGGTTACAGAGGTCATGATGGGGGGGGGGGGGGGGGGGGGGGGGGGAGATATTATACCAAAAAAACGCTCCTCCAGAAAAAAAAAGGAGTGATAAATTAACATTCCACCATAATATTTACAAAACAAATACGATTACTTTAAAAATGATCTTTAAAAAAGAAAGAAATAAAGAAAAAGACATCCGTCTTGATGGTATTTACAACTTTATACACTCTACTCTGAAAGGCCAGAAGCTCCCGCTGAAACAAAGAAAAGAACAAACAGGTTACTTTCAAAGCAATTCAGAGAACATTTAAAGCAATACTGAGCTCCACTGCCTACAGCGAACTGAAAACCATCCTCTTACCTATAAACGATTCAACAACGTATTCTGGATGTCTTCAAACACTTGGTTGTAGATCTCGTCTTTGGTTTTCAAGCCATCAAGATACTCTGGTGAACGAAATCGAGCGCAACTGATTTAGACATTTTGAATGGAGATAGATACGCTAGCATTCTAGAATGCGTCAAAGTTCTATCCAAATGAAACATTGTAACAGAACGAACGGACTTCTACCCACCGATAGGCAAACAACAGCTCTCCATCTCTTTCCTGTGTTTTAGGTACATGGGCCAGACATGTCCGTCAAAGAGACCGGGAGGGTCGGGGACAGTGTACTGTCTGGTACTGTAACGGAACATCGTTCAAGTTAACGACAGATTGTTTGCTCTCAATTTCTGAGCGTTTGGAACATTTCACGAACGTTCTAGAACACGCATGAATGTGAACTCACCTTCTCCTGTGTTTGCATTCCTCATAAGGAATAGTGATGTAATAGCACTTGTTGAGCAGATCGACTAGCGGCCTATGGGAGACAGAGAGAGCGAGAGAAAGGGGTGGAGAGAGAGGTCACAATCTATATGTCAAATCTCGTCCTGACCCGGTTATAAAACGCTTCTGAGCGCTTGTTAAGTAATCCTATAGAGATAGAGCTCTTCAGAAGCACACTGTGTTCACTGCGTTAGTCTTGGACCCCACATCACGTGACCACCCCTGCAGCCCCACACCCACCTTATCTCGACCCCACAGAGCTGCGTTACTCTAAGTCTCTGTTCACATAGGCTACAGAGACTGGGTTCAGCCGAACCCCAAACCCACGTGACCTTCCAAGACCAGAAGTGTCCCGTATGTTTCGACAGTTCTCAGAACCTAATCAGAACTGTTCCACTTTGTGGTTATTAGGTAACTGTTCCGTAACTCGAATACCCCCCCCCTCCCACCCCTTGTGAAAGGACCCCCTGAGAGGAAGAAGGTGGCAGGGTTACCATGGCGATATGGCCCCTCAGAGTCATAACAACACATTGGGTCTGAAGTTCCTTTTCCTAAAAGCAGCCGCAGTAGCAGAACTACTTGTAACCACTACATTCACCAGAACCAATTTTAGGATTTGAATCAGCAATTTCCTCAGATCTTAGCCAGTATTGATAACCAGCAATGTAATTTTCCCTCTCATCCACAATTAATATTTATAAGTAAATCAATAAATAAATCACAACTGGGATACTGAAAGATGCTTTTGGTGCTCACCTGTAGTTGAAGAGGAGGAATCCTTCCACAATCAGGATGTGGATTTGGTTTTCGGGATCTTCCTCTTTCGTGACGGCAGGCACTCCGACGCCGTGAGAGCGGGCGAATTTCACTGGATTCTCCATCCAGCCTCTCACTGTGTTCAGCATGGCTTCCATGTCCAGGGCTGTAATCACTACAGAGAGCCACACAAATCAACAAGGGAAGAAACTGCTTTAAAAAAATAACTCATTGCCTAAATTCTAAGGAACTGACTTAGCTTTACTCATAAAGAATATGAGGTAGAAAGGTGTATGGGGGGGGGGGGCAAATTTGAGTCTGTTTTGATGTTTAAGTCATTTAAACATATATGTCTGACAGAGACTTGAGTCTAAGTTTGTGGTGATCTCCTACTAGTCAGACTACATTCTTACCATCCCACTGCTTAAAGCCGTCCTCCCCGACTTCTATTTGGTCTGGCGGCTGAAATTACAGTGACCCGTAAAACAATGCAACAGTCTCAGGATGATCAGACACCCAGCAGAACTGACCACATCCTGAAAACGCCGCAGCCAAAAGCAACGCAGGCAGACGCACGCAAATAAACACGAGGAAGTAGCGCTCATCAACTGCATCAAGACGAAAAAAGGAACTGCAGCTCGAGACTATAAATAGTAATAATAATAATTATAAATAAGTACCATTGGAAAACTAAGCCACTTACGGCCGTTAGTCAAATGAGCATAAACGAAATTTGTTTGTTGCGATGAACAAAATCAGGATATTTAGTTGGATGGATGATTAGCAGTGTGGGTTAAGAGACACGTTAAAATGCAAACGTTAAAATGCAAACAAGCGCGACCAGGTGACAGTTAAAGCGAAGCATCGCTGTCCGATGTTGTATCAATCTAAAGTGCATTATTCCTTTAAAATCCAGTTTCAGAAAATTAGTGTCATAGTTTTTGCTACTTACCTTGAAAAAATCGTCTTGGTGTACCACACAGCAGTTAGGCAAAGCTTTGATAAGCCTGTTGGTCAAAGTGGTTTTACCACCGTTTGTCACGCTACAGAAAACAGAGAAAACAAACATATAATTTCATATAAATATTTATACACACATAAGACAGTTCCATTAATCTGAGCAATAGCTGTCGCAACAATCAAATCGACAAACTGCAAGTCCCAGACCACATTTCTGAGAAATTACAACAGAAATGGCGGGATCTGCTCATCCAGCTAAATTATAGCAGCGAAAGCTAGTCACCCTCATTTACCTTAACTAGCACAGCGAACTCGCGCTAATATCTTTGCTAGTTGGTCACCTTAAGTACTTGACATCATAAAAGTTTTGTTTCCAGTCTTGTGTCGATTTCATTATCTGTCATTACTCTATATACGCTATATGTTCAAAAAGGAAGTCGCTTATATAGTAAACAAAATAAATCGTTTTGGGCAACTCCAACAAGACAGGACGTAGGTTTACAAACAAAGTCCTATGCGCCATGTGTTAGGGCTGTCACACTGCTTAGATACTTATTCTTTGACGTTGAACAACACGATTAAAATGAAATAAACACATTCTTCATCAAGTCACGGTTTCTCCAAAGGTGTACCCCGGTAACGAGCTCGGTAAACAGTTTTAAACGGTAAGTTTTTAAGCAGTGATCTCACTAAATCTGTATTTCACCGCGCTATTTTGAATCTCCCGCTCAAACTTAAAACCCACACGTGAGCGACTTGCTTTCACTCAGTGCGCAGAGTGGGAGAGCGTATTTTCTCAATACTCTCAAGTAAAATAAAGAGAAACTAATTCAAAGTCGTTTAGTGAAGTTATTATTAATTTACCAAAACAGTGAGAACAGTTTGGCGCGCTGACTTGACTGTCATTTGAATGAGGTGACAGCAGAGCTGAGTTCTTTTGTTAAATTACTATTTACCATTATAAACAATTACGGGTAATTCTCTATATTTTTTTTTTTAATGATAAATTTAGGTGACAAATAAGACTCTACTACAGAAGTAAATAATGACATAGAACCACTCTGAAGCACTTACCCGCCGATTCCTATAATGAATTTCATTTCTGTCGTTCTGGGTTACTGAGAGTAAAGTTTCTCAGACACGTGATAATATTTAAAAGAAGAAAAAAAAGGAGTTCTTGTCCCAAACAGCAAAATTCAGCGAATAATCCGACCACTTGAAATAAAACTTGTGACTACTACAGAGCTTTAGAAACCCAAGACAACCCCGGCTATATAAACCATGTCTAATACGTCACAGGGTGTCCGCCTCCTCTATTCAGTCATACGTACTCACTTGCGTGTGATCTCCAGCCAATTATGTTCTGTTCAAGGCACCCTACGTTTTCGTCCCTAAATGCTTTGTCGCCGAGGGTTGCCTCTGGTTCCTCTAACTTCTTAAAACAATTACTTAACACTAAAAAAGAATGCCCATCATAAGCTTTATTGTCTGGTTGTCTTGATGATTGTACAACTAATTGTCTGTTGAGTCCTGGATCATCTCTAAGTCAAACGTTTACGATGACTTAGAAAAAAACTTTTACCCCCACCCTCCCCTTTTTTTCCGGTTTTCCCATTTTCTACTTTGTGTGTTTATTGTCCATAGGTGACGTATTTGTCTTGTGCTGTGTCTATTCTGGGCTTATAGGGCCGTGGCATTTAGTATGTGGTGATAATACTCGCCAGCTGCCAAGAGAAGTGTGTTAATTGAACATGTGAAAGGTTTACATGACGCTCCGCCATGCTATAGGGCACAAACACGCGTTTCACGTCCAGAATTAGCAGTCATATGTTTGGGACAAGGGCAGTTTCCACGTTTACCCCGTGACCCGGTTTTGGTGCTGCACGCTCCACACAGTAGCTATGTGTGCCGTGCGTGGGGTGTCCCTGTCAAGGGAAGGTAAACTTGGCTGATAAAAATTAAATGCGTTTCATTGCACATCACCGTTGAATGTATATGTCCCTGTGTGTTCGGGGTGAAAAAAAAACACAGCGGAGTCAACACAGCACTAAACATTCTACATGGCACCAACAGAATAGATTCGATCAGAACACAACCGCCTGCACGTTCAGATCCAACCTCCTGTACTGGTGTTATGTAAAAATGGACCGCACAAGAGCATACTACACCTGAGCTGAACTGAATCGGCTTCGTTTCAGAGGAACGCTGTGAAAACTTAAAGTGCAGGTGTCCATCAGTGAATGCCCCGCATATTTTTATACTCACTAAGTAAAGACCGTGATTGTGGCGGTCAGTTGATGGCAACGGGGGATACGCTCAAGCACAGAAATATTCTTTAGGAAACTGTCAGGTTTAACATGAATGTGATGAAAGAGATAAAGACTCTTTAAAAAAAAGATGAATGCCCAGCAGTGTAACATCCTGCGAATGATGTAATTTCCCGGAGAGATTCAGTAAACAGAAGCTCTGTCCGCTCAGGTCAAAGCTTATGGTCAATGACTGTAAACGTCAAGTCATCCACTGTGGGTCAGGCGACATTTCATATATAACCTGTTTGTCTTTCCAATATTGGCAGGGGATGTTTAATCCCCTGTGACGGACGAATCAGCCCCGTCGTTGGTTGGTAATAAGGCTGAAATTTATGATATGTCGTTGTGTTATCTCACACTTGGCTCCAGTCTGTCCATCCGTCTCAGGCCAAGTGCAGTCCTGGCAGGACAAGAGAGGGTCAAACTTTATATAGAGAGAAGATGTGTGTGTGTGTCTGTGTGTCTGTGTCTGCGTCTGTGTCTGAAAAAGAGAGAGAGAGTGTGTGTATGTGTGTGTGTAAGATAGCCCACACTGTTATAAACACCACTGATGTAACAGTCAGCCATACTTATTTTCAAAGGTACCCTGGTCATTTCAGGGTGTTAACACAGATATGTGGACACTGTGCTATGGAGGGACAATAGTTTCCTGCGACCTTTGGCAATACCTGATTGGATCAGGGGAGTAATTCTTTTTTTTTTTTTTTAAACTTTTAAAATTTAAACACTAAATACAATCTTAATGCTATAAAGCTAAATTTTATAGTATTGTAATTTCACCTTAAGCAGCAAACACTAAATTCCTTGTCTAAATGAAGTGGAAATATTCAACAAAACCTTGTGTTAAGCACTAAGGATCCTAACAGGGTTTCTCTGTGGGATTTGGAAGTTGAGTCAGAGCTGTGTGTTGAGTATATCGCAGACAGAGGTCAGGTGAGTTTGGAGTCAAAGCTGTAGTTTCATTAGCTGAGGCTGTATCACCACCAGGCTTCCATGACGACCTGCACAGCCTCGACTAAACCAGTTATAAGCTTTTCTCATTCAGCTTAGGCCTTGGGGGTTTAATAAAAGGAGCATTTCTTTTAGGTGTGTGGCACTGGATAAGAACTGTAGCGTGTAATGCAAACACATTTACTCATCTGTCTTTCCGTGCGCTGACGGTGTAACCGCATCACGGTTATGAATGTTCAAATATCTCCCTCTGACAAACGTCTGCGTTCCACACAGACTGTCAATATGTCAGAACAGAATGATGAAAATGTCTAGATGCCAAGATTATGAGAGTAGCTCCAATGGATGGACTGATCTTTGTTGTTGTTTCGGGCCATTTTTGGGGGGCCTCTAAAGAATCATGTTGCAAAAAACATCACAATCTAAATTTATTAACTTGTTATGTTCTCAACGTATTGTGAAGAACTTTTTAAAAGGAAACTTAGAAGAATTTGTTTGTTTGAGAAAAAAAAAAAATTTCATCATCATAATGTCAACATGTAAACAGAGGCAACAGAAAGAACGCAGTGTTGTACACAGACATTTAATTTCAACAAATCCAGCGTAAGGCAACATATAAAGAATGCTGTCGAACACGTCAACATCGAAACCACATTGTCTGTGAAGTTACTGACTGGCTATTTCTGGCACTTTGGGAGAAAAAGAAAAAAAAACAAAAAACGAAAAACAGAACCAAACGTCTAATTTTTAAATGCTTATCGTTTTTGTTGCAATGCTAACTGGAATAAAACATTCAAAACGACGGGGAGAGAAAGAGCGACCAGTTACAACTAAAGGCTTAGACTGGAAGAACAGTATAAAGAAACAGCCTCATGGAATAAAGGTACATTCTACATGGACACAAGGTCACAGAGACACAGACAGATCGGCAGATGTTACTGTTTCAGACACGTCGCATGCATTGCCTCTAAGATGTTTCTCACCACACACACGGGCGTCTGTACCTCACTGGTAAGAGATATGATGTTCTGTAGGACAGGTTCACAACAAATTTGCAAGAGTTGACTTCTTTTTTTTTCCAGTGTTGCAGAGAGTACATTTCATAGCTGTAATTGTGCACTGGCACAATTCGCTGCAAGAGGGCGCTGTTTGCCTGTGCTCTCGTAAGAGCATTGACTTTTTTTTCCTGTGGCTTAATTGTTGTTGTTTTTTTTTGTTTTTGTTTTTTTTTTTCTTGTAACTACATTGTCTGAGTTTCACTGTTCTAACTCAGAGTTTAGTTAACCCTGACAAATTTGCTGCAACCCAGTCAGAGGCAGGAGAAGCAGAGGACAGTCAGTAGAATGATGATGTAAAACCACTGGAGCTAGACAGAGGGGCTGATGGGAGATGGGATGAATGAGTCAACATTCTGCTACTTAATTAGAAGAGATGTCTGTCTGTGTAGGGTGGTATCTGGTGGTCATTTTCAAAAATGCCTCTTGTGCCTTTGTTTCTCTCTCTCTCTCTCTCTCTCTCTCTCTCTCTCTCTCACTCTCTCTCTCTCACTCTCTCTCTCTCTCTCACTGCTGTCCTTGCTCTTCGTTTGTTGCTGTAGGCCTGTGGGTTGTGGAGAAAACAGAATAACAGTTTGTTGCTGTCCCCTGTAATGTGAAAGTGTTAAATAAAACCAGTGAAGCTCTGTTGTCATGGTGACTGTTCTCTGACTGTGTGATGTCATTGTGGCTGTTCTCTGACTGTGTGATGTCATTGTCATGTTTCTCTGACTGTGTGATGTCATTGTCATGTTTCTCTGACTGTGTGATGTCATTGTGGCTGTTCTCTGACTGTGTGATTTCATTTTGGCTGTTCTCTGACTGTGTGATGTCATTGTGGCTGTTCTCTTACTGTGTGACGTCATTGTCACTGTTCTCTGACTGTGTGATGTCATTATGGCTGTTCTCTGACTGTGTGATGTCACTGTGGCTGTTCTCTGACTGTGTGATGTCATTTTGGCTGTTCTCTGACTGTGCAATGTCATTGTCACTGTTCTCTGACTGTGTGATGTCATTGTGATCTACCTCTCTGGATTGGCTGAATCTTGCTGCTGTTGTTGCTGCTGCAATTTCTGTTGTTCAATTTCCTCCTGTTCCATTCTGCAGGGAGAAAAAGAGATCAGCTAAAAGGCCTGGCTCTAACATGCAATCAATCTCATGAATGCTCAGCATCATAGCGGCCTTTACAGATTGCCATAGTAATTTTTTTTGTGTTTCCAAACAAATTAGATGTAGTTTATTAAAGTTTAGTGAGGGTGAGACATGGTATATTATGTTTTAAAAACCAAAAGCATAAAATTTTTGACTTCTTATTTAGAGAGAATTTGAGATTTGTCACCTTTCTTTACGTGCTTTGATCCTTTCTTCTTCAAACCTGGGGAGAAAAATCACAATCCAATCTTTTAAGAAAACATCTTAGATCAAACACATTAAAAAACACACAGTTTGACTTGACAATGTATCAGGTGTGAGTTTCAATGGATGGATGAGCTTAAAGCTTGAATATCTCTCCATGGTGGAGTAGATGACTCACTGTAGGACACATTCTGGGATGTGTATGTGCTCCATTGGGACAAGCTGCTCCAGTTCCTCCAGGCTGTGGACGTACCGGATTTTATTCATAAACTTCACACTGTAGGATGACAAAAGATGTCAAAACCGTGGGTCACGTTCAGACAAATTTACAAAGCGCCCTCAGTGAAAAACAAAGTGTGTGCAAGGAGGTGTGTGTGTGTGTTGTGACTTTTGTGCTCTAACGTAACTCTTTGTCTACAACTGGTGTATTTATACAACTGGTGTGTATATATGACATATTTTTGCTAGGCTGAAATCACATAAAAACTGATCGATGAATTAAATGTGACGTAACGAATCACTTTATGCTAGACCGCTGTGAAAAAAGCTGAATGGGGAACTGTCTCCAGATAGAATGATGGTAACGGAGAATGGCCGTGAGAGGTTGCCTTGGTGACAAAATCCATTTCACAAACGTTTTGGTGAGAAAGTAACCATGATGATATTACGCCCCCTCAAAAAAAAAAAAAAAAGTTTTGGAGGTGATCTTTATCATCTAACAAAAGTTCTGAAGATGTTACCATGGCAGCAATACCTAGCTGATACATGACGTCTAGACGTAACCGTGGCAACCGCAGGTGTGGGTTCGGTTACCATGGCGATAAAGCTTACCTGATGAATGGTCTCGAGACAGCCAAAACGGTGCGGATGAACCAGGAAGGGTGAGCGATAATCAGAGACTTGAGATTCTTCCTCAGCCTTCAGGAATAAAAAAAAAAAAATTAATTTTTATTATATATAAAATGATTATTTCTAGTATGCAGTGCAATTTTTTTTTCTAAAGAAATTTACATATGAAATATCTCAGCCATATGTAAAAAAAAAAAACATTTCAATGAAAACTGAAGACATTCTTATACATCATTGTGGCTTAAGTTTTATTATTTCAGAATAACTACATATATAATAATTCTATTCAATGCCAAGTCAATTGAATGTGTGACATTAGCAATACACTGCGCTGATCCACTTGTCTGTCTTTAAATAAACAGGCAGTTTAGATGGTACGTGTGTCTAACGCACAGATACTCGCAGACCTACTACGCCACAGTGATAAGAATGTACCATGTCATGTACCATAGTACAAAGTTACATTACACACTGCTACACAGCATTATCATCCATTTTCGGAGTCTGTACCTTCTGTCAATCATCTGATAGCATTTCTTCAGCCAGCCAATCCCTGGCATCTTGCTGCGCGGTGTTCCTCCGTTCATATAGATAATTAAATAATCCTCAGCTACCAGCATCTCTAAACTGCTCACCACGTACCTGACGGTGGACGGAGGGATTTCGGAAGAAAGGAGGAGTACATTACAGAGAGACAGACACAGAGGACAAGGGATTTCCCTCTCCTTTCAGACAGACAAGAACTCTGGACTCATATACGTATTGGTGTAATAGATACATATAAATGTACATCTGTGTGTCTGCTCAGTGGACTGTTGTTAGACTGTATGGATGTAGTGCATATAATTACACATCTGTAATAACTCTTTTGACTACCAAAAAAGACAAAACAATAGTTTGTGCTTAATTTTAACAATTAAAAACCGCTCTGAACTAGAGCTTGTGAGCATTTGCAAAGAGTTAAAACTCAACACTTTTAAATTTGCTTTGTTGAATGTAGTCACTGTACTGTACTGGTCTGGGCTGTGGTCTCACTCCCTTTTAATTACTTTCTGATGAGCTCAGAAAGAGAGACTTACAGGAAGAGGTTCTCCATGATGTAGTGGTAGTCTGGGCAGCTGCTGTCGGGCAGGTAGCACGCTGAGAACACAATGATGGCATTCAGGCCGTCGCCATAGTAACCTTCGGGGGGGGGGGAAATGGTGGAGTTACCCGCCTGAGATGTACAGCAAAGCTTCACTGAGTTTTCATATTTTCAGCTTATTCCAACTTTGGTCTCATAACATCCCAGCTGATTTCAGTTGTGAATACTAATTGTCAGTGTCTATCTATCTATCTATCTATCTATCTGTCTATCTATCTATCTATCTATCTATCTATCTATCTATCTATCTATCTATCTATCTATCTATCTATCTATCTATCTATTTATCTATCTATCTATCTATCTATCTATCTGTCTATCTATCTATCTATCTATCTATGCAGTTGTTTTTGGGTAAGAAGATGAAATGTGTTGTGAGGAAAGGGTGAATATGTCTTTTAACAAGCACGACCGCGTGTGTTTTCGCTGACTCTTTAACAGGCTAACCTCCGTGAGAGATGACGCGGACATACGGCCGAATGACCTGCATGTCTATGCGGTGTTCTTGTTCGCCGATGATCACGGTCCTCCATAACCGCCCGTTCCCGCCCACGCCGTCGACAGCGTCGCACACCTGGTCGGCCCCGTCACCCGGGCCAGCCTTCGCCGATGCAACCGGTGTGTCATCTATACAAAGACATATTAGCGCATTCTGTGAAGGAAAATCCAATGAAAATCCACCTTTTTTCAGACACATTAGGATTGGACAAGTTTGGTCTGGTGGTGACAGAAGGACACTCTCTAAGTGTGTGACTTCACATTAATTGTGAATTATTAACTGCGTAACTGTGAGCTCTGTTCTGCCAGTGCTTATGTGCCAGAGAAATAATCAATCCTAATCCTAATCTCAATCCTAAACTGATTTTAAATGTGCTGACCACTGGCCACACTACAGGAGTTATGCTTGTTTCTGGGGATAGTCTCTTTTTTGGACCCCTGAATTCTTTTGGGGTCAGCTTTAACTGAATGGAATTGCACCATTTAAAACTACAGTGTGCTGTATCTTCATAATACATGTTGTTGTTCCCGAACCCTCTCTCTAGATTCTTCCAGTACAGCAGCAGAGTGTAAATTCTATGGATTACAGAAAATTCATCAATTTTGAAAAAAAAAAATTTCATAAAGCTCTCAGGGGTGCTGAGAGATCAATGACGAATCCATGGTTAATTTTAGGGAATAGGGTGTTGGGATCACAGCGATTCCATTTTCAAAGCCAGGAGGAACCTCACCCTCCCACTCCAGGTCGTTGCCGTTGGAGATGAACTCGAGCGAATCCGTGTCGTCCGGCGTCTCGATGTCGTCGACGTTAATGTCCAAGTCGTCGGGGGTGTCCAGGAGGTCATCCGACAGCAGCGACCCCTCACTCTGATCCAGGGACAAGTTCATGTCCGGGGCCACCAAGGTCCGTCTCTTACGGTGGGCGGAGCATCCCCCAGACCCACCCACATGCAGAGAGTTTGGGGGAGCTGGTCCATAGGGGAGAGAGGTAATTCAGTGGTCCTGCTTGTTACACCCAGTTTAGTTTAATTTACAATCATACTACCTAGAATAAACATTGTATCCAAGCGTTGAATGTGTCTTGTTTTGTTTTTTTTTTTTGCATGAAAAGCACTACAATTTGCAAACTTTATGCTCATAGAAACCAGAACTTGTTGTAGTGCAGCTACTACTGTCATGCACTTTTGCTGAGCTGCACTCAAGTTGTGAAACATGATCAAAACCAGTAGGCGATTTGTTATTTTCTAACAGGGGTGATGGCCCAGTGGTCCCTGACACTACTCTATAGAGTATATAGGGGGATGGCAGGTTAACAAGGGGGATGCATTTTGCTCATTTTGCTAACAAGGGGGGGATGGCATCCCCCCTCACCCCCCTACAAATCCCCTACCGACCATAACCACTAATGCTATTCAGTCACCATGATAACGAAACACCAAGCTGAGGAGCAGTGGGAGGGGTTTGGCCAGATCCACCACCGACACATTGCACCCCCCCCCCCCCACCCCCCGCCCCCCAAGCCAGTGGCTCGCTCTCAAATGCCAGTTATGTTGAAGATATGTTCCCACATGCGAATTAAAGAATTGGCCGCCCTCCCTAATTAACTGGCTAATCTCATTAGCAGTGGGCATGAGATAATGAGGTAAACGGATGAAGAAGAAAAGGCTGTAAGAACTCATTTTGGTTCCATTTGCCCCTCTGGGAGGATTAAAATTAAATTAAATTAAAAAAAGATGTAAAAACTGTTCTGAGAGCTCACTAGCGACTCTGTTAGCGTGGCTACGTGCTGAGTCGGCTAGCTCAGTTCTGTTTTTGTTTTTAATCTGCCAATAGGAGTTTAGCAGGTGATTTTGGACTATACTCACATGTCCTTCCCTCTGTGAGGCCACATGCTGGCTCCATGCTGCCCTCCTCTGGTAGTGGCCTAAAACACAGCACAGATTTGTGTAAGACAATTCAAAATGAAATCTGAAGTCTCCAAAACCCTATATTATAATCACAGCCCTTATTTTAATCAAGAAGGGGAAAATATTCACAAAGAGTAGTGATTATCTGTAAGATAACATTTTTTTTGTGGGTTGTATCCCAGCCAACACACACACACACACACACACAAGGAGAGACAGCTACTAAGCTACTATTGCAGTCTTTATCAGTCAATCAGACAGCTCCAAATTAATTATACCACAGGATGAAACAAAGAGAGCTGTGTGTGTGTGTGTGTGTGCGTGTGTGTGTGTGTGTGTGTGTGAGTGTGTGTGTGCGTGTGTGCGTGTGTGTGTGTGTGTGTGTGTGAGTGTGTGTGTGTGTGAGTGTGTGTGTGTGTGTGTGTGTGAGTGTGTGTGTGTGTGTGTGTGTGTGTGTGTGTGTGAGAGAGAGATGGGGGTTGACTCTGGTGTGAGGACTAGCAGCTGCTTTTGTGCTACTTAACTTGCAACGGCTGTCATCTCCCCTGCCTCCCACACAATAAACCACCAGGGGTAAAACGAAAAGAGAGAGAGAGAGAGAGAGAGAGAGGGAGAGAGAGAGAGAGAGGGAGAGGGAGAGAGAGAGAGGGAGAGAGAGAGAGAGAGAGAGAGGGGAGAGAGAGAGAGAGAGAGAGGGAGAGAGAGAGAGAGAGAGAGAGAAAGAGAAAGAGAGAGAAAGAGAGAGAGAGAGAGAGAGAGAGAGAGAGAGAGGGAGAGAGAGAGGGGACAGGCATAACGACTGCTTTTGACACGTTTTCACAACTAAACAAAGCGTGCGAGGCAGTCGCCGGTCACAACGCCCTGTTCCTCTAAGTCTCTGTTCTGCACAAGCCGCGTTTTTCACTCCCCCACCGCTGACTATTTCAGTCATTAGCTGAACCCACAGGGGGGTGGGGGGGGGCTTTGTATTCTAAGCAATATACGACTGCTTCATGAAAACAAAGGCACTGACACCACCGCTCTACACACAATAAACTCATCAATCTTACACCGCTGTGTAACAGCACAGAACAAACACAGAAAACACACTCTCGCTGTCGACAGGTGAAATACGCATCTTCCAGTGGGTGAAAGAAAAGGCCAGAAAAGGCCAAACATTTCCTCACACATACAAGGCTAATAAGGAAAGCTGCCATTGACTTACCCTGCTACAAATGAGAAATGAATGAACTGAAGAGAAGTCTCCTGGTGTTTGTTAAATTCTGCGATATATATACACATATATATGTATATATATATGTATATGTCAGTGTTTGGTTAGCGGATGGCTCATGGTTTCCCTGGACACAGACTGTTTTGGTACTTCGCCATAGAGATTCTTGCCTAGTGATGCTACTGATGCCTCTCTTCTCTAAGTCTGACCTGCGTCCATTTTCCTGCTGATGCTGCCGTGTTGTTGGCTGGTGTCTGCGTCACATGACCTGATTCGTTTCCATTTAAGGGGAGAGAGGGAGAGAGAGAGAGGGAGAGAGAGAGGGAGAGAGAGAGAGAGGGAGAGAGAGAGAGAGAGAGAGCCGCACCTGCTCCTCTGCTCCCCGGCTCCCGAAAGCTGCACAGCCTCAACGGCATATCTGGGATCGGTTTTCCCAATACACGGTCCTAAATTTAACCAGAGTAATCTAATCTAATCTAATCTAAACTAGTGAATAGCTCTAATCTAATCAGGAGAAATGTGCCATTTGAGCATTTAGATGTACGGCTGGGGATAAGGTGTCGGCACCCTCCTTTTAAAGCCTTCCTTAAATGAAGAGAAAATGCAGTAATGTTCAGCGTTGGGTCAGATTACTTTGAAATGTGGCCAGTCACTGAATACAAATTACATTTTGTAATTAGTAACGTAATCCTTTGGATTACAATTAAATTTTAATCTAATCTGAATACCTTTGGATTACTTTTGGATTGCTTCGAAATCAAACATTGAAAATGTTGCACCTTATACTGCAAAAATGGACGCAGCCACAATAATATGAGTTCCACAAATATGCTTTTTTTTCTCTTTAAACATCTCAAAACATTTTCAATGCAAATAAAATGCATTTTGCATATTCAGTATTTACAGTTGGTCAAATTAAATTCCTCTTACAAAAACAGTACTGGCACAAACTACAGGTGTGCTGTGTGTATTCTGTAACATGTGGGATGCTGGGTTTTTTTTTGTGTGTGTACGTTTTTGTTGCTGCTGTTTTCAATTAAAGGCGAACGTGGAGGACTTTGCTCTTGTTAACGCAAGAGGAGCACTTACTCAAAATGTTCATCATCCATTTTCAGTGAAAATAAAAGGGGATTAAAAACTCCACTACCCATACATCATCATCAAAAAATACAAATACAAATATTAGTTAAGTCACTGTTAACAAAACTGGCAACCTGGCAACCCGTGAGGCGTGACTTACTTTGACATACAGTAGAACATACTCAGCGTTTATCTAACCTGGCAACCCGAGAGGTGTGACTTACTTTGACATACAGTAGAACATTACTCAGCGTTTATCAAATGACCCTTACACAAACACGCTGGCAGAAACATCTACAGGTTTACTGTATTGTTTCTTTTCTTTTTTAAGTTTTTGGTGCTGATGTTTTTCAATCAAAGGCCACAGGGAGGAGTTTGTTATCGTAACGCAAGAGAAGCACTTACTCAAAATGTTCATTTTCATTTTAAAACTGCCATATTAAACATTAAATACGCAACCAAAAATGTAATCAAGTAATCCTTGACAATGTAACTATAATCTACTTGCACATTTTTTTCAAATGTAATCTGGGCTGGTTATAGTTACTTATTTTTTATAATCTGATTACGTAATTCCGATTACATGTAATCCATTGCTACCCAACCCTGGTAATATTTCATCGATAAATTCCTATAAATCGATCCACACGAAAGACTCGTTCCTTCTGCAGCATGTCTGAGTGTTAAAAAACATATTTCTACACGTTCTCCAACGGTACAGCGTTTTACTACCATTTAGTTACAAACTGTCACTTTCCACATTCACGTTCACTATGTGTGTAGTTACCAATTTAGCGGTACACATAGAATGAGATCACGCCTTTGTAAAACATACCTATCTGCAAAAATGATGCTGTAGTTACCTGTAAACATGCAGTGGTTAAATGAATTATAACCTGGGTCTGTAATTTTCTCTCTGAATTACAGTAATTACTTGACAAAGCTTTCAAACCAGCCAACAGGTGGTGCTGTTGTGGTGTGAATCATTTATGTGGTTTAGACGTACTTCTTCACAATAACCATGAAAACAAACTGATTTGAATTCTCGGGGTGCGTTCAAGATGATCAAAACATTACACAGAAATGAGGTGAGAAGAAGATTATGACCATGTGCATTAGACTATCACAAATATAAGACCTCTAACATTTACAGTAACAGAGGCACTAAAGAAAAAACGATCAAAGTGCATTTTTAATCTATTATGGTATAATTCATAGCTACTCTGTGTTTGAGGCAAATGTTTGAGGTGAATAGAAATGTTGTGAATCTTGAATGCACCCCAGATTGGAGAGCGTCAGTGAGGCACACCTGGGGAAGTCTTCATCCTGCCACTCATCCCTCACCTCCATATTATCCAATCGCAGATCTTCGTCTGCGGAGCCCATCCTATGGCAGGATGGGGCGGGTCCTGGGGGAGAGAGAGAGAGAGAGAGACATCTTCAGTATGATGAGCAGCACTCCACAGAACTGAAACAGCCCTCTGTGCCAAGATATGCAAACAGTATCACTTACAATACCAATGCAGCAAGTTTCATCTAGTGACTTTCCTAAGAGGTTTCTCACTTACATCTGAGGTGTCTCAGAAATAATCCTGAAATGTGTTTCATACAGCAAAAACTATCAGGTTATGAGTGCTCTAAATTAATGTTCATTACATTACATGCTAACATTACATTTCTTACAACGATACGGTTGTTTTTATAACTGTCCTTCGTTCATGGATCGGAGAAAATAGAGTTTACTGACTTGATCCTCTCTCCCTCAAAACTAACCCTAAGCAAGTGGTACCCAAACAGTGTGACAGAGAGAGAGTGACAGAGAGAGAGAGAAAGAGAGAGAGAGAGATTTTTTTCATCCGTTCAGCAGAAGGCAAAGCTTTGATATGTTTGCAAGTGGATGGAAGTTAATTGCCTGATGAAACCATTACAGACTGATGGGACACGTATAAAAATATTTCATAAGACTTGAGATTTAGGTCACGGGACTATCCCATGAGTGCCATGTGAGAGGTGCATGTGTCACGCGTGCCCACCGAGCGACACGCTTAGCTCAAAGTCAGGTGGGAGAGCGTGAAGGAGCAGTGGGAAATGCCAAAGAGCCAGGGAAATCATTTTAATCCCCCTCCCCCCCTTCCCCGTGCCCCCCCACCAAAAATACTTTTCTAATCCCCCTCTTCTCTGCAGCCACCTTTTGATGTGTTCAGAGAGATCAATTCCATAAGCCCGATTTAAAGAGGAAGAGTTCATCTTTTAGGTTTAATCTGGGTTCTGCTTCAGAACATTTATACACACTGTGATTGACTTAAATGGAGATTTACTCAAACAGGACGGGACAGAAGCCTTTGTGTTTCTGCCACAGGCTGATGGAGAGCAGTTGGGAGTCTTAGAATCTGATAATCCACTGATGACGAATTTTTGGCAAGTAGTGTACCCAGAAAATGGTCAGCTTTAGAGAAAAAAAAAACATATGTACATACATAACTGATACAAGTAAATGCGTGAAAATTCTACAAGACCTGTTCCAAACACACGGGCCAATACAGGTTTACAGGGTTGTCGTACACATTAGAGTCAATCACATTCTCCAGTCACCGGTGACTTAAATAACCTCTGGATAAACAAATTAAATTTAGACTTCTCTTCTTCTTCTTTTATTCTGTGTATTATGCAAATCCTAATCGCATTCATACGATCTTTGTATATATACACGCAGGGTCTATGTTTTTTTCCTTTGCTTCTCCACAGAAAAAGGATATACACACGTTTGAATGGGCTAAATGAAAACAGAACCTATGTAAAATGAAGATGGAAGGTTATACTGTAAACAAGAACTGTGCAAGAACAACTCGGTTCTGGACCACCAGGTCAAAACCCAGTTAACGGTTCACTTGAAGGTAAGAAACACAGGCTCTACTCACATGCGGACAACCCGATTCCTTTGGCACGTTCCGATTACCAGTCCTTAATTTGCGCTGGTTTCTCCTTATTTAGTCAACTTGGCAACAGAAATATTGTTGGCGTGTTAAACCAACGGCACAGCATTGGTGAAGAACGTTAGTGCGTGTCCGAGTTTGTGTGTGTGTGCAGCTCCAGGATCAGGCAGCGGCCCCGCAGGTGCGCGCAGACAAAGGGTAGCTTTGTTCCTTAGGTCTTTTCAGAGATGCTCCAAGTTTGGACAGATGTGCGGAGATTCTCTAAGGCCAAAATCACGATGCGTCAGAATCACAGCACAGTTCACTCACAAAAAACATCTTTAAGATTCAGACCTAAAGAGACCCCAACTCTCTTCCAACCCTTTTCTCTTTAAAATTCATAAGACGTATCCCCTATTGGCAGTTCAGTTGCGAACAATCAGACCTTTTTGAGTCTTACACTTAGCCTTTTCACTTTATAGCTGCACGAAGCTAATCAGAGAAAAAACCCAAAACAAAATATGAAAATAAACGCACATCAAATCGTCCCTCTCTAATTTGACTGCCCTTGCAGATCTTTGGGTCGCTGCTGTCTCTAGGCAACGACCACATCCCCATCACTCTCGTGCTCACAGTACAAATGCCCGCCCCTACACTACCAAAAATCACGCCTCGACTCGTGGCCTCCAACCACGCCCACTCATCAATGATAAACTCACAAGCGGTATCAAAGCATGGGTATCAAACCATGATTTTTGTAGTGATTCAGTAAAAACAAAATTAACGCATCTGCCGCATAGTCGGTCACTTTTTCTTGAAATTTCATACCCTGACGTAGAATCTGCACACATTCTTCAGAATAGTCTACTTACAGACTTTATGCTCGATAACTAAGCTGTGTTAAGTTCTGTCATATATGTTATATCTGAAATAACTGAAGAATGGTGAATATAAATTATCTATGCTTGTCTGAATGGACTAAACGTTCAAATGAATTTATTTCTTTTTATGTAACAAATTGAAGGTCTATTTGCAGAGTTTCGGCGCTGGCAGGGTTAACAGGACACAAAGACGCGTCCTTGCTGTGATTGGCTGGCTAACAGACATGTGATTACAGGGGGGCTCTGGCCGTGCTGAAGTTGCCAAAATGGCTGCAAGTAATTATTATGGATTTACGCATGGCCCCGGCCCACAGTACAGGTAATTGCCAGAGCTAAAAACGACGTGCATGCTGGTCTGACGTCTGTACTTGTTGCGTTGCTTGTAGACAGTTTATTACACTGTCGTTTAAGTCTAATTAAGGCTACTGTGTGAGTGCAGCCGGCTAAGCTAACAGAACTTGCTGTGCCGCTAGGATAGTAGTTAGCCAGGTTACTTAGCTTCCTTCACTAGTCATATCCTCAGCCCTGTCCTCAACAAAGTGACCAGACAATTTATGTTGACGTTTTACAATTTTGCATGAAAGGACCATGTTGAAGGGGAACACATGACGCGTTCTGCTAAGCGAGTTTTTCTGACACACTTGACTGTCAAATTAGCCAGTTAGCTGAACATGGAGCAGGCAAAACGTTATCTCAAATAACATTTCAGTTAATGAGTGAAAACGATTCATTCAAACTTTTAAACTAGTATATGCCACGCAGTATGGTTTACTGTTTTTGTATTCTGATCCACATTTTTTTGTAAACGTTTTCGTCCTCGTCTTATTGCTCAAAGAACGTAAAGATACAGTCTGTGTGTGTTCAGCACTTTTATTACTGTCACGTTCATCCCTAAAATGTTGGTTTATCCGCAGCTCCTGTCAAAATCTTTAGAAACGGGGATGAAATCTTCGCCAAAGAATGCGTCTGCTGTCACGTTTGTTGAAACTGTTCTAGGAAAGATGTGTAACTTACATGTCATATTTTAAGTTCCTGCCCTATGTAATCCCCTAGATAATTTCAGGTTTCCCATGTAAGAACGTGCTTTATTAGTTTTCATTATGGAGAAGATTGTAGAAGATTTACGGTTACTTTGAGATTTTGGTACATGTCATAGCCTCAGTTTCACTGTCTTTTGCCCTGTAGCGATTTGCCTTCTGATTTCAGTGCTGGTGCTAAAGGACTGCTCCCTTTAGTTTTTTTTGTCTTTGGGGTGTCATTTGTCAGACGCATTCCACCGACTGGCATAGCTGAATGCCCACATACACTCCAGCAATTTCCAGCTGTGTGGACGCCAGTTGTTAGAAAGGTGAAACTTAGCTGTCGGGAGTTGCTGTAATGTATTAAAACCTCCTACCATAAAATGGCTCTGAGGCAGGACCCCGACCGTCCAAAAAATAAAATACTGGGGATGCTTTCGTTTCAGAATTATTACGGTTGCAGGACAAAGTACCGTTAAAGCATGTTCAGACAACAGGGCCTTAAAGGCGCAATTTGCATCATAGTTTGATGACATAATTATTAGATAAAATACAGATTATTATGTCTTTCTATGCCATTTACCAACTTTAATTACTATGTAATTATATAGTTAATTACTAAATAACCAGTTGCTAACTTCATTGCTGTCACAAAGTAATTAATTACTCAGTGAATGACTGTGACTAACATGTTAACAGCCAGAGGTGAATGGGTTTCCCATTTTAATTTTTCTCGTTTTCTTCCGACCTCAGCCAGTGTCACCTTCGACTTGCTTACTGGGGGCTCAGAGGCCCAGTACCCTGTTAGGCGGCATGGTGACACCGTCCAGTGCAGAAAAAAACCATCAACAAATAAAGCTCAGTTGCACTGAGTTGAACTAATTTTAAATTGAATTGGTCCTAATTCATCATGAAATGAAACAATGCAGAAAATTAAACAGTTTATGGTAACCTGAGCTCACGTATGAGGGCCTTATACTGTTTCCATATGTCAGTATTCTTTTGCTTGAACAGCATGTCTCTTGTTATTCTGTTCCATCAGTGCCCCGCCCCCCACTGCATATTCACATCCAACTTCAGCCAGTTATACAGTGCAGCCTGCGGGGGGCGTGGCCCATGCAGTGACTGCCTCCTATGCACCTCCCACTGCACAAGCAGCCAGGCCAGTAGCTTCAGCACCTTACCCTGTCTATCAGACGCACCCCACCCCTGATTACGCCTACCGACAGCAAGAGCCCGCCCCCCAGCCCAGCAGCACCCCCCAGACGTACCAAGTGTTCACAGAGACGGTCAGTACCGTGGGGTTTCTGAAATATCAAAATGGAAATGGGTATTTTCTTTGGGCCTTAGCCTACACTTTCTGTTTAGTCTTTGTCTGATTGAGAGTTGTATCTGAATTATATTGTCATTACAGATATAAGAGGCCAATATAACGGATTGACAAGCGTGTCATTATGCAATTTGTTATTACGTGTAATTTAGGAGGAAAGCGTGACTGTATATTCATATATATATATGTATTCATTTGCAGTTGTTGTGTCAGTATACAGATCAGAGGAGTTTACTATGAATTGCATAATAAGTAGCTTTTCTTAGAGTAGTGTGAAGATGGATAAGATGCCATGCATTGACCTGGCGGAATATATAGATGGAGTACAGAAAGCCCAAATTAAATACAGTGTTATGGTGTAACTTCCATTTCCACCTCTCAGTAAAATAAACAAACAGACAAACAAAAAAAACCCCACTTTGCATGTAATTTGGTGTAATCTGTCTGATGGTTTAATCTGTTTGTTGAGATTTTTTCTTTTTGTGAAATTGATGTCACAGGAGAATTACAGTTATGGCCGTCCAGTGTCGGTGAGCACTTATGAAAATAAACAGTACTACCAGACGAGCATCGCGCCTGCACAGCGCGCCCCGTCTGAGGCCTACTTCCAAACAGGTATACACCGCTAGTACTTACAAATGTATGTCATATGGAAAACTCTTCTGTCACTCTGAGAACTGTTACATCATTTAGAATACTCCGGTGTCATTTGGAGAACTCCACTATCATTTGGACTAGTGCCGTGTCATTTGGAGCACTCCGATGTCATTCGGAATGCTTTTACATCACATGGAGGAATCCTGTCAAGCATTTAAGCATTATGTCCTGCATTCAAATGTTAAGTGTGAAAGATAAATGACATTTCTTAAACACCTCAGCGTTTAGAAGAGATGAAGACATAGTCGCTTAACCTGACATTAGCAGTGTTACAGTGCTAGGTAGAGGTAGATTAAAACGTTTTAGAGCACTCTGACCAGGCTCATGTTTGTTTGTTTGTTGTTTTGTTTGTTCTTGCAGGTTTGAAAAGTGGCTATAGTCCAGTCAGCACTGTGTACAGTCAGCCTCCGCCACAGAGGCAGCTAACGACGTTAAAACCACTCACTCCTGCCAGCTCAGTCTCCAACACCTACAACATCTACCAACCTGTTTCAACCAGCGTTCAGCAGCCGCAAACTCCCATATCCACCTACACGCCCAGCTCCTCTTACACGTCCACTGCTCCCACCTCCTACTCAGGTGAGCGTTGGCTGTTACTCCGCGCGGTTCTCCCCTTCTGCGTTCAGTCTGTGTCAGAGATTTGCCTGACTCGGACGGATCGTTGCGAAACCGTTAAAGGTCTTTTTAAGATTACGGAAAAGACTCTGGTTTCGCTGATCATTTCTATACCGTAGCTGTAGCTACGTTACTGTACTGTAAAACATCTGAAAAGTTACTGCCACTCTACTCAGCATTTGGGAGGATGGTCTCAGACGACCCGTTCACCCAAACCTGACTTTAGCCAAACACCTGTTCAGCTCCAGGGTTTCTGAGCAAGTAGTCCTGGTGTTTTTCTCCACTTTCCCTTTGGTCTCTTGTGTTAGTCACTCTGTCACACAATGGCTCTCTTTCATAGCCGCTGTAAAAAGTGATGAGTAATTAATTAGTGAGTAATACACATGGTATAAATGAAGGTTACTGACTGTGTCCTGTTTGGGTCT
>NC_044503.1:2581207-2583707 GCF_902362185.1 Chanos chanos | reverse complement strand
ATTGAATTACTTTACCAATTAGTGCATATAAAAGTAATTAGTTACTAGGGAAAGTATCTTTTGCGTTTCTTTTAAATGTTTGCTTCAATTCTCTCATTAATGTATATCAAGCAAATCAAGCCTTGGCTGTTTGGATGGAGCGGCTCCTTGGTCAGCGGCGCTAGCACTGGGGTCTTTCGCGATTAGCTTTGTAGAAGCGTGTTGTTTTACCAGGTGCCTCAGTAGATTAGAATTACTATTCTTTGATGTGGATAAAGTTCTCACACTTGCATATGGACCATAACTCACCGGTATCTGTTTGTCCTTGATCTTCAAGGAGGGAAAAATAATGTCCATATTTCCAGGACAGCAAGCTCACATATTGCGCGAACTGTGGGCCACTGCGTGGGCTAATGCTGATTGACTGATTCACTCGTTCATTGCGCCACCGTAAGGTCGGATGACGTTAGATCATGAACAGGAAATCGGGGGAAGAGGCTGCATTTGTCTGCTATAGTCTGCAGTTCTGCATTGATATTTTCACACAAGACAAAAGTAAGGAGTAACGAGCCCATGTAAACCTCAGTCGTTGTAATTGCGTTATTTCATCTGAAAAGGTAATTAGTTACATCACTCGTTACTGCCAAAGTAGCGGAATTACAGTAGCACATTACAAAGTAACGCGTTCCTTCCAACACTGCTGACTTTTGATGTAAAGGGTGCTTTCTGACTGACCATGTGACTAAGCCAGCCATGAGTACTAGTCATAAGAGCAGAGAGCTGCAGGGAGGGAGTGGAGGAAGACTTCCTGTTCTGGCCGATCGAACGGCTGAAATACGGAAGTGATTGAGTACTGTACGCTGCTGCACCGGTCACATGGGTTTGGAGGGTCATTCCGAACAGCAGTGTTGTCTCACTGACTCAGTCCTCTCCTCGACATGGGAGTCAATGTCACACACGCCTAGCGTGCTCTTAGCGCTGAGGTGGCCTGTTTCTCTCGTCTCATGCATTTCATTGTGCCGTTGACCCTGTGTGAACCTACGTATGACAAATAAACTCTCAAACTTTACTAAACACCTTCCTCTTGGCCTGTCGGATAGGAACATCCTCCCATTTCAGCTGGGTTGTCACTCATTAGCAGGTGACATTGCAGCAGTGATGTTGACTGTCAGAATAGAAGGGGAAAAAGCAAAGGCACCCGCGTGGTAACATTAAAAAGCCTTTATTCTGATGGGCTCAAAACCTATGTGAAAATGTACCTACGTGTTTTTTCGGCCACTCTGAGCCTTCATCAGGCTGTTTTCTCTGTGACACGCACAGCACTGTGGCTGCGACCAGGTAAAACGGCGGAGTAACGGGTGTGGCTGTGAATTAGACTTAGTCTAATGGCTGATCTGCCATCTTTTGGCAAAGAGCACACCCGCGGAGCACCCGTTTACCTCTGCAAGGCACCAGTGCAGCGACCCTCTCTTTGTAATGTCACATATTTGGATTAAGGATCGGGATACTGGTACACACAATATTCCATATGAAAAGTAAACATAATCAGTGTTGCCTCTTGCCTAGTGTCAGTGTGACTCTGCCTGGTGTGAATATCACTCTGCTCAGTGTCAGTATCACTCTGCCCAGTGTAAATATGACTCTCTTTGGTGTAAATTTTACTCCTGGTGTAAAAATGGGCTCCCCGTGTGTTGTCTCCCCCTCAGGCGTTATGAGGAGGACCTGTACTGGCGCAGGGTGGAGGAGGAGCAGTTGTACTGGGGGGAGCAGAGAAGACGAATGGCCCCCCCGCCACTCATGAGCCGACCAGGCATGCCCGTGCCCCCCCTACTGGTGAGAATCATTCGCAGTTTTTGTCCTGTGGCAGTTTTAGATCTCTTCTCATGGAACCGCTCACCTGCATATCACTCATCCAGCTACTGCATTATCTGTTAGGTTTGATCTAGAAAGAGCCTTTCTATTCTGCGTGTCCCCAGGGGCGAATTTTGGACTTCTAAGTGTCTGATGTATGTACTGTTGAAAGTATGCAAGCTTTTTTTTTGGAGAAGCAAAGCAAGTATTTATCACTTGACTGTGTGTGTGTGTGTGTGTGTGTGTGTGTGTGTGTGTGTGTGTGTGTGGCTCCTCTTGACTCCTTTCCTGTAGCCTGTTCGGAGGCCGGACTCCCCGGACGACAGGCACATTATGGCCAAGCACTCCACCATCTACCCTGTGGAGGAGGAGCTGCAGGCGGTGCAGCGGGTGGTGTCACACTCAGAGAGGGCTCTAAAGCTCGTCTCTGATTCGCTGCTGGAAAAAGAGGCCTCAGCGGACGACAAAAACACGACGGACAAACAGTAAGAGCCCCAACGCAGACCGAACACTCAGACACGACACAGAATGGGCAGAATATAGTGAAAGTCGTTCTGTCCTAACCTTCCTGTTTTTCCCTCCCCCAAGCACAAATCCTCAGTTTTACACTCTTAATCTTTAATGACTTGGAATGATTAAAGGAGTCTGGGCCACTAAAAACTGACCTCCT
>NC_044503.1:2548707-2573707 GCF_902362185.1 Chanos chanos | reverse complement strand
AAAAAAATCTCCATGGGTTTTTTTCTCCCCTGTGCCTGCAGTATAGTGAGTATAGATGGGGGCGATCTGAATTGTCCTACTTCAAAAATGTGAGTAACAAGTGAATATTTTTATGAAATAAACACTGTAAGAAAGACTCATGCAATATAGTTTGAGTTTCACTCTTAGAGTGAACAGAATCACCGCACATGTTTCTTCGAAGAAATGCATGTATTTTACTTTTTTTTTTTTTTTCATATTATTTCTGCATGAAGATCATCGCTTTATTTTCCTTTTTTTTTCTCTCTGTTGAAATATTCCACGTGCTCTTTTTATAGGAGAGAGTCGCAGTTTTAGGGTTGTTTACGACAGAAAGCGGGAGTACATGTACATGATTTGAATGTCTTTGTAGTGCTGCTTAAAACTAAATATAGGCCTATTAAAAAAAATACATTTTAAAGGTTCAGTTTTGTTTTGGTCTTGTTCCTTGGCGCTGCCAGTAATGCCCTGTCCGGGGGAATCCTTTTGAAACCCATGGAGTTGCGTGTTGCGGAATGTTACGCGTTCACTCAACAAAAACAAAACTGGTAACGCACGAGGAGGAAGTGTTGATGTGCCTGCGAGGCTAATTTTACAATGCCAGCGGCGGTCAGTGCTTCCTCAGAAATATGACAATCGTCTTTGCTTCGCTATCGTCCTCATTCAAATGTCACGACAGCGAAGAGTAAAGCTCCGTATTTAGTTTGAGTGGACCTGAACGAGCGAAGGTGAGTAAAACGAGCTTTGTTTATGTCTGTAAATAAAAGACGTTCGACGCACCAAGTATTGCCAAGCTGACACCGGCAAAGTGGTTTCTGGGTCTTTTACAAGATCCAGTTGGAGGTTTTTTCCCTTTGTTGAAAGATGGGCAGAACCGACTCATGTTAAGTCAGTGCTCGCCAACTGCTTTTTAACTAAATAAACTTCGATAGTTTTATCTTAACCTAACTACAACTAATGTAAATCTGCACTATATCAACGTAGTTTATAGCTCTATGTTTACAAAACCTGTGCGTTCTCTTTTAAACAATCAGTTTGCGTAAGCGTTTAACATAGACTACCTTTTCATTAAGTGTACGTTTTTACAGAGCATATGGAAGACACTACCTAGGTCCTTGACCTGATACGTCAGTACACACTGTTCTGAGGTAATTATATTATATGCGTTACTATTGCGTACAGGTTGTTTACGAAAAGAACATTTTTCCATACAAGGAGTAGACTACATGGTTATAAGCAGCCACTGCCCATAGCTCCATTGATCTAAATGGGTTTTAAATGGTTTCAACTGGTATTCTTAACTGGGCAAAACATTAGAATCTTAAAATCCAGTTGAAAACTGAAACTGAAACCAGTACAGGCCATTTGAGACCAGTTCATTCCAATAGACTAGCTCCTGGATTTTCAACTGCAATTTCCACTGGGGTAGGTTAAAAAAAAAAAAAGAAAGAAAAAAAAAACCCTTGCAAATTCCCAACAACCAGATACTAAAATTGCTGAAGTTGTGCCACTAAACAATTGCTTATGTACAAACAGTTTATTACCAAACTCTGAAATTATTTGATATGTAATTAGGTTCATGAGATTTTGGGGAGGAGATGCAACTGTCTTTCCCCAACAGATGTTCACCGATGTTCACCTCTTCCCTGCCTTTTTAAGAAGATTAGTTTTAATTTAGTGGCCAGCACCAAAACTCAGTCCTTCTACCCTCTTGTGTTTATGTGTCTTAACAACAGCGCATATGTTTCAAGTGTCGGCCTTAATTCATGCATGTCATTCTGACTTCTCTATAGGACAAACAGGTCTGTACATGCACGTATGCTACTGAATGTCGGTGGGCGTTTGTGAGAAAGAAAGCCACACTCACTAAGAGACTGGTGTTTTGAGGGTCTGCACTGTGCTCTAACGGAAAAAAACACTGCTCTCACTTGACCTTATTTTTGATTCATATACCTTGAACACTGATCTTATCTTGCATCTTTGTGTAGCTTTAAAAAAAAACAAAAAAAAAATTAGACAGACTAAACTGTACGTAGGGTTTGTGGATGACTGTGAATTAAGTGTTTCTGGTTAATCAGTAAATGTGTCACTTCTTTCTTCAGAACATGTGGAAACCTGGAACTCAGTGTGTTGCCAAGGGCGACCACACCAAGGTGAAAACTGGAGAAATAGCCTATCACAAAGGTGACATCCTCACGGTTTTAGAGGCGAGACAGGTATTTCAAATTTTCATTTATTTATTTGTTTGTTTGTTTGTTTGTTTGTTTTTATTTAAACTTTTTAGTATCACTTTCACGAGCTTGCAGGATGCAAGTTGAGGTTTTGCAAAGTGTGTGCTTGTTGTACAAGTGACAGATGTTGATACCTTTGAAGGAAACTTTTCACTGTCATGCGGCTGAAAACAACTTTATAGTTGGGGGAATTACGGTATGTAGCCTATTCTATGTTTAGTTATGGGAGAGTTTTAAGATTCAAACATAAGCATCAGAGTGTATGAATCAAAAACAGAGTATGGGAAAAGCCTTACTGTCTCAATTTTGACTCTCCCGCACAGGTATATAATAACGAAACACAAAAACATTGTTACTGTACTTAAGTCTGTTTTGGGAATATTTCCACTTTACTCCAGTTTCAGAAATGTTTCTGTCAGCTTTCAGGTTTACTCCACAAAATTTTAAAAGTCAATGGCTACTTTTCCTTTTGGCCCCGTCTCTCACTTTAACCCTGCCTGGCGTCGGGATCTCCTTTAGATCACTATATTAGCGAAGATATTCGGCGGAGTTCTACTTTTTTCAGCCGCGCTCAAGTGACTGTAAAAGTGCTCTTTAGCCGTTCGAGTGAAGTCACTGAAGTATAATTCAAATACATTTCCCACAAGCATTTACCCTGTGATCGGCACAAAGAGGATGGCATGACTGCATTTTTTTTTGTTAACAGTTTGTAAGAAAGACTCTTTTTTTTGACCAGATATAAAACATATAAAGCAGTAAAGAAAACTCCCACTGCTTTTTCCATTATTTATATTATTCGCATGTACTTCTGATACTTAAGTCAATTTGAGTAGCTGAAACCTGAGAAACTTGATTTCTTATAGGTTACTCTAACTTTTAAATCAGATGTTTTCCAGGGAGGTGTCAATCCTTTTACTTTAAGGATGGTCACTGGGTACTTTACACAACTCTGTTGTCCTGTGCATTTCTCAGCATCTGAGCATCTTACAAAACCCATTACAACATTAGCAGAAGTTTTTGGTAGAAATTGCCATAACTTTTGTCCTTGTTGCATACCTCACCACAAAAATGATTAACTCAAGTACTATCTGTCTGCTCACAGCTGTCTTCTCGCGACTCATATCTGTCTGCGGCACGGACACCACCGACTCCACGTAACCGCTCGAGCTTAAGTTTTTTTTTGCCAGCCGCTGCCCGGCTTGATCTGCTCATTAAACTACATACGTGTATATACATTCAACATACACACATTTATTACAAAAAAACCCCAAACCAAAACAAAAATAAACGCAAAAACTGTAACCATGAAAAAAAAAAAACTTGTTGAAAAGTTGAAAAACACGAAAAATTGCACTCGTCTCGATTCACATCTGATATACAAATCATTGCACAACTTCCACTGTAATAAACGGTGTTGCAACCGTCCCTGTTCTACTGTGTGGTACCACGCTCCAGCTCGATGAAGAGTTAAAGAGCATTTGTATAAAATAAAATAACGACACACAAAGTAATAATCCATCGGTGTCTGAACACACAAGAGACCAGACCAGTGATGGAAACTGTTTCCTGTTTCTCAGGGGAAAGGGGTTTACCTGGTCAGACATAACAGGACAGGGGAAGAGGGTCTGATCACAGCCTCTAACGTCAGAGAGCGGGAAGCTATCCGCGTCGACCGGAGTCTGAGCCTGATGCCGTGAGTCTGACCCCATTTTCGCCGGCTCTCATTACAGAACGGGTTTATGTCGGTCAGAAAAACATGTTTACGCTGCTTTGTCTCACATGCATTTACAGCTAGTAAATGATTCAGTAACTGAAGTAATGCATTTACGCACTAAGCATTTGCCATATAATCTTATAATTTTTTTCGTGGACAATTTGTCTTTTCTTTGAGCGACCGGAAGAGGCCTCGTGTCTGGGTTCTACGTCAGAAAGCTTGGTTCATAATCAATCGACATGATTATGCAGATACCTCCACAGATATCAAGCTTTAAAAACCAGTAATACATGCACACAGTTCATCCTTCATCCAGGATGTTCTAGTGAAGGTCACATAATTACATTTACATAAGCCCCACAACAAAACTGGACCAGCCACGGTGGTTTCTAATGTCAGAGTCACTGTACACTTCAAAGTCAAGGTTTGTTGAGTGAAAACAGATATTTTATAAATGCAGAGCCTGGTTATGTTTTGAAATGGAAAAAAAAAAGTTTCTAAGTCCATTCCAAGGCTTCCCAGACACCTTAGCTACTTTTGTTTTGGGGAAAAAAAAAAAAAAAAAAAAGTGTGGTGAAATCAGAATTGACTCATAGAATACTCATTTCGTATTTGGATTCCTCATTTACATTGGCATTTCATCATCCGGCAGTTGCTTTTGTCTCCAATGACTTACAACAGAGCACAGCGAAGAGGCTTAAATCTTTATGGCTCCGTATGCAGCACTAGCACCAAGAGCTGAGTCCTGTCGTGACAGCAACGGTCAAAGCAGCTATGGTTACCAGTTGTGGTAAAGGGTAGAAGCTTGGGAAACAAAGGCTTGTGGCTTCATAAACTCAGACTTGACAATTCACTTTTTGAATGGGCCCCCTGAGTTAAGTCACTTAACCTCAAGCCCGCTCCTTGGGTTTCTGAGCAATTGACACATACAGTCATAAAACTGTAGAATTACGTTGAATGAAACCGTCGCCTAAACGAATTAGTGCAAACACATTTCAGACAAGTTCAAGTTTCGAGTTAAAGCTCCAAGTTTATTTGTCACATGTAGGTTAACACAGTGTCGATTAAATGTGTGAGACGAAAGCAACAGGTCAACTCAGCAATAAGAGCACACTCGTCGTAAGAATGAGAGTCAGATAAAGGATTTCAATAGAATAACAAGATGAAGAGGATAAGGAAATGAATGACGAAAAATAACAGAAAAATAAGAGAGGTATGAACGATAAAAGATTAAAACAGAAAAAGGTATGCGCGGTAAAAAAAAAACAAACAAACAAAAAAAAAACAAATATGAAACCGACGAGACACTACAGAATCTACAGAACCTCTTAACCATCCGAACCTCTGACGCGGCTTTCAGATGGTTCCACGGGAAGATATCCGGGCCAGAGGCGGTGAATAAGCTGAAGCCCGTGGAGGATGGGCTGTTTCTGGTCCGCGAGTCCATCCGGCACCCCGGGGACTACGTCCTCTGCGTCAGCTTCGGCCAGGACGTCATTCACTACAGAGTCATCTACAAGGACAAAAAACTCACCATCGACAACAAACAGTTTTTCTACAACCTCATCGATATGATTGAGGTAAGAGTGACGCCCCTGATATCTACAAAACACAACGCAGTTTTGTCTCATTTTTACACAGAAATGTCGCTAAAACCTAAACTATAACTTTCAATAGACTTCCCTTATATTGTCTCTCTCCTCAGTGTGGTTCAGGTTTATCTGGACAAGGCCTTTACACAGCAGATGTGTTATCACAAACAAACCTCACAGAGTCCATAATTTTGTATTTCTTGTCTGACTTCATAATCCATGGTCTTGAGAACTGTTTGTTTCCATATCGATGCTTTGTGCATGTGGTGTGCAGATTCGTAGTTCTCCGTCTCCTCAGTGTTTCAATGTGCACGAATGGTTCCTCAAGCGTGCTGCAGAGAACAGTACTAATCTGTTTTATTGTTCATTGTGTCTGTTGTTTCAGGAACTCAGTGAGAGGAGTTGACAAGGGAGAGAAAAACTGGTGTTTTAGTGTATTATGAAAAAAGCCACTTTTGGAAAGGCAGGATTAAAAATAGTCAGTTCATTTAGAACAACCCCAAACATACAATACACCACAAGAAATACTAGTCTTTATGACTCCTATACAACTGAATGGTGTAACTATGTACATGAAACCATGGTGCATGCTGGGAGCAGCAGCCCCTCTTTCCCAACACACACACACACACACACACACAACTTCCCTCACCCCACCTACCAGGACTGCTACACACAACTGAATCGTTACTTTGTGGCTCCTAAAATGCGTCATAGGTATTTACAATGCAACAGACGTTTTGAAATCAGCCTTCATTTTCTCCTGCACTGAAACATGAGTTTAGTCTCTACTATCAGACTAATCCGTGATTCTATATAAGAAATTATGGAAAATTAATGTAGTCTTTCATTTGTGGGTCTTCGTGACATGCAGAGTAGTATCAAGTATCAGTTGGCATCTATTTGTACCTGTTTTTCGGCGGTCAAATTCGGCTTTCGAAACATAAATTTCAAATTTATCCTGAATATCTGGTAGTAGATTTATATGCTGAACATAGAAACACCAAACCTCAAAATGTCAAACCTCAAAGGAGTTCGTTTGATGTTTAAAAAAACACTACTGATAATTTTACGAACTTCTAAAAGCACCTGTGAGACGATTACGTAACTGCGTCTAACGTGTCGCACGTTGGATCGTGTTTTCACGATTTTGCCCCCCCAAAACAATGTAAGGATGAACTCCATTTTAAACTGAGTTGTATTTGAATGCCGTGCGCCGTTATTATCTGTGCCTCGCAGCTCTAAGCAAGACTGACTCATTTCCCTTTGCTGAAGGACTCCATGATAAGCTATCATTGACTTTCACCGCGGCCGCCGTCCTGTCCTCAGTCGCGTTTTCTGACAGTCGGGTTGAAACTCTTGCTAGCGCTGGACATTAGGCTAAGCCAAACATCTTTGTGTTTAACCAGAATCGATGTGTTTCGCCGGTTCCGGTGATTAAAAAAAACTATGTAGAATTTTAAAAATCGTTAAATTTGCATCCAGATTTTTATTCTGAACATGATTAAGATTCACAATAAAAATAAATGTGTATACTAACGGCCTTTCAAGTGGATTGCGTGTGAAGTAGGCTAGTTCAGCGTTTGCCAGCAGCGGGTGATATGTGAGAAATGGGTTGTCAACATCTACTATGTGGTTATTCTGCTTTCCTGTAGCGTCAAGTTTGGGGCCTGAGAAAGGAGGCTGTGGTTGACAGGTGAACGCTGTCTAAATTTATTTCAATCTTTGGGTCACGGACACCCACTTTCGCTGTAAACCTCTGCATCTTAGAGCGTTCAAGGCTTTAATTTTCTACTTTCAGATTTAGTTATAAATCAGATCTGCGCTGCTGCTGCTGCTGTACATTTTCAAGATCCGCCCTCACACCCCCACTTTTTAAAATTTATTTATTTTTACATTTACTGATAAGAAATTTTGACTTCTTTTTTATAAAGGCTGAGTAGAGACATTTAAGTCTCAAAGACTGTTTCTCTGTCTGAAAGACAAATAATGGTTAAAATAGTGGTTGAATATTCCTATAATTGGTAAATACTGCTATAAATCTCTGGTATATCAATAGATCTTGCAAAGTTGCAAATGCAGAAGCTGTTGCACAGCATTCATGTTTTCTTGCGGGTATTAAAAAAACAAAATGTCTCACAGAGTGGTGTGTTCTGCTATGAAATAGGCCTATTTTAAGATACCTAACATCAACTATTTGAGTGGGCTTGCAGGTTTGACTTTTGATGCTGAATATGATATTTTGGTAGTTGTAACGCTGTAGTGTGATTACAAGTTGTCACATAGTCAGACAAGTTGTGTTTTTTAGGGTAGAGTGCTGAACCTGTTCTGTACCTGAAAGAACTAATACGTTTGAGGTTGTGAAGACAGGAGTTGTATAACTACTTCAAAAAGCTTTTTGAACACCATTGTATCATCATTAAAAATGTTTTAATAATCATTCACGTTTAATCAGGGACTCTGTTTTTGAAGGATGCATAAATGAATAAAAGAACTCCTTCCTCATGTGCGCTTGACTTTTTTTTATATAACCGTCTTTTTCTGGTATACCATGAGAGAGCCTTTTAGCGTCTTTTTTTTTAGTGAGGTTACGAGGGACCAGAACTCTCGGAGTCTACAAAAGACCTGAAAGTGGAATGTGGCTCAGCTGACTTCTGTTTACACTCTGAGCATGTTTAAATATGACGAGTTGGTCATTATTTGACAATTTCCCTTCCTGAACTCATACATATGTTCTCCTTACCATTGCGTTATTGGTGCGAAAGAGCAGATTTTAGTCAGTCCGGAACGTATTGGGAGATGCATTGGGAGATGCACAAAACTCCTGTTCTTATGCAGAGTGACTTAAAAACTGATTGAAGAACCTCGGTGGTTCCGTGGTTCCGTGTCTCCGGGGCTGTCGTGGCGCTAACAGTCTGAATAAGGAGGAGGGTTAAGAGGGAACGGGTCCGTTCGCTCTCCGTTACGATGTCGGTTCTTTCACCACTGCTCTGGGGTCAAACCTGCGACCCCTGCCGAGCTGCACTGGCAGCCGCCTGACCTGTTACCCCAGTATAAATTACACATGATCAGCGATGACACTGAAATATTCCCAATTCCATTTTTTTTTTTTTTAAATAGTTTTACTCTAAGGACAAGGGAGCCATTGCTACCACGCTGAGACGGCCCAAAGAAAAAGAAGGAACCAAGTCGGCCCATGTAGAGCTCTCCAAAAGTAAGGGTCTCATTGTTCAGTATGAAGAAAGAACAAAATCTTTAGGTGTTCAAACGTGTCTAATGATCACACTTCTCTCTCCTTGTTCCTCTCTCTCACTTCTGTCTCTCTCTCTTTCTGTCTCTCTCTCTCTCCGTCTCTCTCTCTCTCCCTCTCTCTCTGATACAGCGGGTTGGCTTCTTGATATTTCTAAGCTGACAATTGGAGGCAGTATTGGAGAGGGAGAGTTTGGAAGTGAGTCTGCAGATTCTTCAGTCACTGACAAGAGAATACATGCATTTACCATTGGCCGCCACTAGATGGCAATCAAACTCCGCGCAGAGGCAAACTTATGACAGTCTTCTTGATCATGGTGGTGGTTAAATGGGTGCTTTGACCCTGTATGTTGTGTGGCTGTGTGTGGTAGATGATAACCTGTCCTCTCACACTCTGTTTGTGTCCTGTCAGTGGTGTGTGAGGGCGAATACATGGGCCAGAAAGTGGCAATAAAAAACATCAAATGTGATGTTACTGCTCAGGCCTTCCTGGACGAGACCTCTGTCATGACGTAAGTGTGTGTGTGTGTGTGTGTGTGTGTGTGTGTGTGTGTGTCACTCTGTTTGTCTGTGGGTTCTGTGTGTGTCGCTGTGTCTCCAACAACTTTCTACACTTCCTGAAACCCTCCAGTGAGTGTTTCAACAGGAGGAAATGACAGTGTGAGGTTGTTAACAAAGTAAGCAGTGTCCACACGCAAAGGTAAAGCTCAGGATGTCTTACATGAAACTGAACGATGTGTCAGAGCCACGCAGCGTTTGAAAGGCGTGTGTTTTACTCCCCATACTCTCAGTTAGTAACACTGATGTTGGGAACTCTCTCTCTCTCTCTCTCTCTCTGTCTCTCTTCAGAAAGCTACAGCATAAGAACCTGGTACGGTTGTTAGGAGTCATTCTACACAATGGTCTTTATATCATCACTGAGCTGATGGAAAAGGTAGAGCACAGCTGATCCTCCACTGTCTGCATTTACACTCCATGGGATCAGTACAGGGTCCATTAATCAGCATCTTCTCTGAAAAGTCCTACATGTTACTGTAACTGTATGACCAATGTGCTTTTTGGAATCTTAGACGAGTAGTTAAATAAAAATTATTGAAAGAAGACAGTGTGCAAATAATCGCTAAAATGTGTTGTTTTTCATTCATGAGTAATTGTTTTGTTTGAGATATGAGACCCAGATCATGGAGATCCCCTCAACATGCAGGAAGTCTCTTTTTGTCAGTAAAATGTAATAATATGTTTGTTAAAATGTAATAACATCCAGTGGTTTTGGCTCTGATGGATAATTAATTTCAGTTTAAGAGGTGGATTATAATCTGTTTTACAGGGGAGTCTGGCCAACTTCCTTCGCACCCGAGGACGCTCTGTGATCACTGCCAGCCAGCTGCTGTGTTTTGCCCTGTAATGTCCTCCACTTCCAAATGTTCTCACCTGTCCTCCCTTACAAATGTTCTCACATGTCCTCCACTTACAAATGTTCTCACCTGTCCCCCACTTCCAAATGTTCTCACATGTCCTCCACTTCCAAATGTTCTCACCTGTCCTCACTTCCAAATGTTCTCACCTGTCCTCACTTCCAAATGTTCTCACCTGTCCTCACTTCCAAATGTTCTCTCCTGTCCTCACTTCCAAATGTTCTCACCTGTCTTCACTTCCAAATGTTCGCACCTGTCTTCACTTCCAAATGTTCTCTCCTGTCTTCACTTCCAAATGTTCTCACCTGTCTTCACTTCCAAATGTTCTCACCTGTCTTCACTTCCAAATGCTCTCACCTGTCTTCAGTTCCAAATGTTCTCACCTGTCCTCACTACCAAATGTTCTCACCTGTCTTCACTTCCAAATGTTCAGTGTTCAGGGCCAAATGTTCAGTGTTCAGGGCCAAATGCTCACGGTTCAGTTCCAAATGTTCTCAGCTGTGTTCAGTTCCAAATGTTCTCAGCTGTGTTCAGTTCCAAATGTTCAGTGTTTAGTGTTCAGGTTCAAATGTTCAGTGTTAAGTTGTTAATGTTCTTTGAGACCCACACCTATAGATGTGAGTCCATTGATTTTTAGACAGAAAAAAAAATGGAAACGATGTTGTAGGAGGAGCTGTGATCAGAGACTGTTGTATGTCAGAGTTGAGGAGTTGGGGGTTGTTTACACAGAATTCATCTGATCATTTTACCTGGTTCAACAGATTCAACACTGCAGAGAGCTTGTGTCAGCAAATTAGCTCCTCTTCCCAGTGTCTCCTCCCAGTTATCCCCTTCCCAGTCTCTCCTCCCCAGTTCTCCCCTTCCCAGTATATACCCCCAGTTCTCCTGAGGGGTTTACACAGGGAAGTGGTTTTACTTTCTACCTCAGTCATGCAGTAAGAGATTAGACAGCTCACCTGCAGCAGACCACTTAGTTGCATCGATTTTTTTTGGCGAGCATTAACGTGTTTGACTCATCAGGTGTTTATGTGTGTGTGTGTGTGTTTTCAGAGACGTGTGTGAGGGTATGGAGTATCTGGAGTCTAAGAAGCTGGTCCACAGGGATTTGGCGGCACGGAATGTTTTGCTGTCAGATGATGACGTGGCAAAGATCAGTGATTTTGGATTGGCCAAAACCGTCACCAAATCCCTGGATAACGCCATGCTGCCGGTGAAATGGACCGCCCCAGAAGCCCTGAAAAAAGAGGTAAGAGTATGAAGTGTGTGAGCGTTCATTAGAGAAAAATAAAACTGTCCTTTCGGTCCAGTGCGTTTTACCCAGTACGTCTGGTAAACATACGTTTTTATTCTGTGAATTTAATAATCAAAGCAACAGCATTCAGGTGATGACATCTAAGCACTCAGAAGCCTCAAACTGACATGTTGTTCAAATTTGCTTTCAAAGTTTTTTTTTTTTTTAATTTGTAAGTGGATAATTGTTTATCAGTGAATGCTCTGTTTTTTTATATCTCATATTGTCTTATTTTTTTTGTCAGAAATTCTCCACGCGTTCAGACGTTTGGAGTTATGGGATCCTTCTGTGGGAGATATTCTCCTATGGCAGACAGCCCTACCCTAAGATGGTGAGTTTTGCCAAAATCTCTTATGGGATGGGGGTACGGGGAAGATAGTTCCAAGTTGAATAGTAACAGTTGTGAAAGTAAGCTTTTCCTCAGTTGTACTACTGGGATTTGGCCACAGGGGGGTGCATGTGAGCAGCTCTCAGGTTTAAAAGTTCACCAAAAGATAGATAGATAGATAGATAGATAGATAGATAGATGGATAGATAGGAACTTTATTCATTCCCTCGTGGAAATTCAGATGACAAGTATCTCACATGTAGAGCAGCAACAATACACAACAAATAACAAACAATACACAACAATACACAACAGCAACAATATAGGTAACGCAGAGACAATTCACAACAAAATAGGTAATGCGATTGTTTAATAGCAGGTTCACAGTTATGGTCACGTGCATGTGTGCTTAGCCACATGCGTCCCTCTCTCTGTTTCTCTCTCTGTGGCTTTCAGGTGAATCACTTCAGAGCAGTGGTGCTCTGGTTTAGAGCTAGTCTCTCTCTCTCTCTCACTCTCTCTCTCTCTCCTCCTTTCTCTCTCTGTCTCTCTGTCTCTGTCTGTCTCTGTCTTTCTATCTCTCTGTCTCTCTCCCCTTCTCTCTCTAACTCAATTAGTGCTAGCAGGATGGTGTCTCTCTGTTCTGTCAAGATAAGAGCAGTCAACATTAAGTGAATGGAAAGTTTCTTTTCTCAAACTTTGTTGTCTGTCTGAGGTTCTTCTGCTGACTCTGTTATTTGGAGATGGAGAGAAAAAAAAAATGTTTTTTGGTCTTCTTTTATCACTTCATTTTGACAAACTCTACTGGACCAGAGGGGGAGCTAAGCTTTACTCTCTCTTTAACAGTACACACATTCCCCAAACCCCGTGACATACACACACACACACACACACACACACAACACGTCTCCTACACGCTGCTGTATCGTGTATCTCTGGGCTCACAGGTATGTGGCAGGGAGAAATCTAAGCAGTTTCACTAAGCAGGCAATAAAGACAAGGATTAAACCCCTCCGGATTAGTGCGGGTAGGGCCTGTTTCCACGGCAACGGCTCCCGTTGGCAGCTGGCCAGGTCGGTGGAGGGGGGGGGGGCACCAGGAGTGGGATTATCCGACTTCCTGTGACTCACGGCAGTCTCTTCTTAACCCCTTGTACCTGCTCACTCTCACGTCTCTGACCTCAACATTGCCAAATGACTCCCGCTGTCGCAAACCAGTGTTCCCAGTGTGTGAAACCAATGGTTTCTCTGACCTCAGACATCCCCCAGTGTCTCAATCAGATTGAGTCTTTTAAAGGAGACGGTTCTGAGATGAGCCAGCTAGTGACACAGCAGGTTGTTAGGTTTGAATCCTGAAAAACGTTGGCTGATATTCCAACAGGTGCCTCAGGGCCCTGTAATTGGTCTTAGAAAAGATCTTCACTCTTTCTCTCTCTAATGTTCTTTCTCTCTCTCTCTCTCTCCCCCTCTCTCTCTCTCTCCCTCTCTCTGTCTTTTCTGTTTCTTGTCTCCCCGTTAGTCTGTGCAGGAGGTGAAGGAGAAGGTGGAGCAGGGATATCGAATGGAGGCGCCGGAGAAATGCCCCCCCGGCGTGTACGCCCTTATGAGTGAATGCTGGGACGCCGACCCGAAAAAAAGGCCGGCGTTCCACAAACTGCGGGGCAAGCTGGAGGCGGAGCAACGGAAACGTGACCCGGGGACAGGATGAGAACCGGATCCAGTGACGGGATGGTGAACACAGAACCTTGTGATTGATGCAAGTACAGACCCGGACCATGGACTGGACCACGGGGCCCCCCCCCCCCCCCCCCCCCCGAACAGGACGGATACGCTGAGCTGTCCCCCACACTCACCGCTGAAACACTCGTACATTTACATTTCTAATTTATTTATTTATGAGGAAAAATTTCCATTGTGATGTGATACCTCTCCTGTCCTCTCTACAGCGAATGACAGATGAAAGAATTCTATCTGTTTTTTTTTTTTTTTAATACCTTTGTTGGTCTTTTTTCCATGCCGCCTGGTCAGCTAGAGGGGACCTGGATAAATGCCATCATTAGAAATATCAGCGTAATGACTCAGAGACAAGAAACTAATCTGAATTTGAGCGAGTAACTTGCAGTTTTATGTTTTTCTTCAAAATGTGTGTGAGTGTGTGTGTGTGTGTGTACAGTGTACACACACACACACACACTCACACACCTTAAGCAATCTTAAGAGTTTATTAAGAGTCTCAGTGCACTCAGTGATAGCTGTCTGTGTTTTTTACTTTTCATGAAACGTTGCTTTTCTTCAGTTTATCAAGGCAAAGTCTTGCTTTTGAGTGACTGCGAAAACCAAAATGCCTGCCGATAGAACATTTTCCTGACAGGGCATTACAGGTGTGTTTGTAAGATATTTTAGTTCACTACACCCTCTGTTTCTCTCCTTCATTTTCACATTTTCCTCACAAAGAGGAAGGGAAGGAGAGAGAGAGAGAGAGAGAGAGAGAGAGACGGACAGAGATGGCTTATCCAGGATTAATTCTCAGATCACCCGTATCTGCTTGTTTCAAACAGTAATTGTCCGGCAATATGCCTGGCAATGGAGAGTTTAATATGCGAAATCTTGAATGTTATTGCTGATATAAGTAAGGAATTACACAGCTGTCAGCCCGAAGCTGGCCCTGCTTACAGGCTTTTGTCAGTCACACAGGATTGCCCAAGGAATAAATGTCCTGTTTTTATCTGTATGTCATCTGTGACAGTGTCGTAGGTTACTGAGGCTCAAATCCCCCTGACGAGCTTTCAGCGTCTCAACCATCTATCCCCCTGAAATATACTGTAAATGTACCTCTGTGACCACTAGCATTTCCAACACACATATACTCAGTGAATGTGTAAGACATGCTTATATAAATATATATATTTAGGTTTTAGTGTAAGGACTGGGCGAGGAGAAAAACCGAGAGCAGCCCCCTCACTGGTCAGTTTTTTGGATCTTCAGATGTTTACAGATGATTGTTCGTTATTGAACGCTCCGTGTTTTAAAATCTCAGGCTCCTCTGTTTTTCTCAGAAATTCCCCGCGTCCGTGCACAGGCAGTCATGCACACACAAGATGCACTGATCTGACTCTTTCAGTCCCGATACCTATGCCGATACCTGGGGTTTGGGTATCGGCCGATACCGAGTACCGAACCGATACCAGTGTTTAATTAATAAGCTGTATGCCTCACTGTGTAGAAGAGACTGGGATCATTCTTTTATGTGTAAGGCAACATCAGGCTTGACTTAAACATTGGTTTCCTAACTTTGTAAAACAAAATGTTATGAATAAATACACACGCACACATATATGTAAATATATACATATATAAATTTACTGAATTGTTATTTATTATTAAGATAGAAAATAACTGCACCAGCAACTTGGTAAAAAACTTGAATGAACAGGAAACCTTTTAATACAGCAAGGAATTGGTCAGGAATTAAAAGTGTTCAATCAGGTGGCAGAAGCCCTCGTTTTCAACGACTGTCAGGGGTTGCTCATCCAGAACAATGAAGTCGAGAACCTTTTCTGTCATTTTTGTCGTTTTCACGCTATTGTCGGGAAGTTTATCGTGTCGTTGCAATGCACCTGACAAAATTAACAGCCCATTTCGAATCGTCCCCTTTTTATAGTGCGGTCGAACTCGTCGTGTTCATTGGCATGACGCTTCTGGAGGTGCTTGATTAAACTGGTTGTGTTATATTTTGAAACGTAACACAACATGAAATATCGCAAGAAGCCGTAGAACGTGTTGGCGCATTAAGCGTGAGAATCCTTCCAAACTGCCGCCCCTTTGTTGCTCGCTCGCTCCGTGACATGTTAGCTCTCCTTCTGGCACACACACACTCACACACACACACACACACACACACACACACGCACACACACACTCACTCATGATAGCTTCCGCAAAGGAAAGTCCCAAACAGTAGTTGAAGATAATATTTTGGTTTTTGTTTTTATTTGGTGTGATAAGAACACACACAAACACACACACACACACACACACACACACACACACTCACTCATGATAGCTTCTGTAAAGGAGAGTCCCAAACAATAGTTGAAGATAATATTTGGGGGGGGTTTTTTTGGTGTGATAAGAATATGGGTAAGGCCACTGTGACTATCTCAGTAAATAACACACAAATCAGATTACACCAGGGATGGTGGTTATTTATTTTTTTTCCTTTTATTTTTGAACTGTTTTCACGTTAGCACAGAGATGAAGGATGTCATTACATCTGAGGTTTTGTCAGACTGATGTTTGTCTTCCTCCCACGGGACAGAATTCAGATTGAGTCTTTATCTCTGTCTCTCTCTCCGTCTCTCATAATGATAGGCTGTGGGCTGGATTTGCTTTGTGTTTATTTTTAAGCCTCAAACAGGATGATTCTCCATTCTTAAAGAAATAATGAAAACTGGACAATTTCAAACATATTAAAAGATTTAAAAGCCATTTGCCCTGGGTTAGGAAGAGAATTTAAGAGCTTATTGATGAAGGAATTGTATGATTATTGTTCAAATCCCTCAATCTGCGGCTCATCGCAGGGAAAGGAATCTTGTCGGGATGTGGTCGCGTTTGACTACGCTTTTCTATGGCTGAAACGGTTCCACTCGAGATCCCCTTTGATTTGGCACAGTGGCCTTTATTTGTGAATGAAGTTTCATAAATGAGTCTGTGTTAAGTGGATGAAACAGAGTGAATCATTAAAGGCCCTCCTGGGGTTTCAGTGAGCAGAGCTTTTACAAACAGGCGAGAACACTTAGACGCTCAATCCACTCAGTCAATCAATCAACCAATCAATCAGTCAATTAGAGGGCTGAAATCCTACACACACACCCAGGCCCACTGGCCCAGCAGAAAGAAGGCTCTATGAACCTTTTTTAAACAGAAACATTCCTACAGTCTTCCCCCAAGAGTTTCATAGAATACATCTGCTAGGGTTGTAAGAAGATATTTTTGGTTTCTTTTCTTTTCTTTTCTTTTCTTTTCTTTTCTTTTCTTTTCTTTTCTAACTTAACGGGGAAGAATTTGGGTTCTCTGCATCTTGGGAGCAGCTGATTGCGAGCCATCGACAAATTTTGATCACTCAGGCTCTTAATTATGATATTACAGCGCCGTTTGGTACGGCTTCTCAGTAATGGAAGACACGATAAGTAATTTACTGCCCCGGCCTTTATGAAGATACAGTTCATCAGAACGCCGTGTTTACAACTACCTTTAAACCACAGAGTAACATTCTTATTACTGCACAAGTTAAACACAATAACTGTGACACGCTAACGGACATGCTACTCTGCCAGTTTTCTACTGAAGCTGTTTCTCAGAACACTGGGAAACAGCTTCAGTAGAAACTGTTATGTGTCTGTTACGTGTCTGTCGTGTGTCTGTTACGTGTCTGTCGTGTGTCTGTTACATGTCTGTCGTGTGTCTGTTACGTGTCTGTTGTGTGTCTGTTACATGTCTGTCGTGTGTCTGTTACGTGTCTGTCGTGTGTCTGTTACGTGTCTGTCGTGTGTCTGTTACGTGTCTGTCGTGTGTCTGTTACGTGTCTGTCGTGTGTCTGTTATGAGTCTGGCAGAGTTGTGACCTTAAGCTCCTGATCTGTTTCCTACCTGGCTCTAACACCTTCTCCAACACAGCAGGTGCCAGTGAAACACACACACACACACACACGCACACACACACGCACACACACACACACACACACACATACACACACACCATAGTCAAATAGCCAAGGAGAGCCCAGACACTGTAGTATGTAGTTCAACTCTCATACCCTCAGCCCCTCTGTGATCCTATTGCTGCTGCACTGATCATAATTGTGTCCGTTTTTTGTTGTTGTTGTTGTTGTTTTACAGCTTTAACACATGTAGAGTATTATGTTAAACTCTCATGCCCAAAACGTTGGCCGAAGTCCTTGCTTATTTACGGCATCTGTCCACCAGGCCCCGCGCCAGGCGGAATGACGGCATTCCGAGGTCGTTTTCCACGAAGCTTTATTCTCGGCTTCAGTTCTGCAGCGTCTAGCCCGAGGCCACTGCCAGGGACCGTGGGAAAAGTAATTCAATTACAACAATGGCCTCACAATCAGGGTCATCTGGACCTCACCGGGCTGCCTGGCTAACGCCGCTCAGGTTTGTTTCCGTGTCCTGTTGGGAGGTGGTGTGTCGGTCTGGAAAAGCGTCGTTGGTAGCAGTCGACCAGGAACGCCTGACCCTAGTGACAACAGAGGAGAAAGCTGATCCGGTGTTTCCAGTACGCAGAATTTTTTCTGCTGAGTTTGGGACTTTACGCTCAAACAAGACACAAGACATTTGCACCGTTAAATGAACTCAGAGTTTGTTCAGGTAGCATTCAAAAGAGCTTTGGTCGTAGCTCCTCTGACCCCGCTGAGGGGTCACACGGACATGGCGTGGATAATCTTAGACTCTTGTTGAAGTGGAACAGGACTTTGATTTCACCCTAGAGATAAAAGTCGTCCGTGTTAAATAGGGGAGTGGCTTATGCCATCCTGGGCTGAAGATTTGAACGGCTGTGAGGCTAGGTCAATGCAAAACTTCATGTGTTAAACTAATCGTTTTGGAAGACTGCTCTAACAATGAAAGGGCCCACTGACAGTCAGTATAGCAGCACAGAGATCTATGTAGGTCTGTATGTGAGTTGGTAGTGAGTCTCAGTTAAGAATTAGGATACCCCGGGAGAGACTGCACTGCATCCTTTTTCAGTAAAGCTTTTTTTCAGAATCTTCTCAAGGTTCGACACGAAGACAGCTCAGTTTGACGTCCAGAAAATACCACATACAAAATGTTTGGAAGCCTTCGGAAAAACATTGCAAATAATAAGAAGAAGCATCGAACACAGACCCTGTTTATGAGGAGAGAGATTAAGACAGTGTGTGTGTGTATGTGTATGTGTGTGTGTGTGTGTGTGGTTTTTTTTTTTTTTTACATCTTTGTGTGTTTCTTCTGATTTGGGCCAGCCTAATCCCCCGTGGGTACCCGCTAATCCAAAAGCATAAAACACAGACATAGAACAGTCATCAGTTGCAGTAGATAGTGAGGACAACGGTGATGACGGTGATGATGACGATAGTGAGGAAGAATGACTTATTCATCTGTGATATGTGGTAAATTTTTATTAACTGAAACTTTCATAATTACGAACATGCTAACAAACAGAAATTTCCACCCCCTCACCACCACCACTTCAAACATCATTTTTTTCTCCATCAGTTCTCTTTGTGGTTCTCCTCTCATGTTTCTTGTTTCCAGGAGAGTCCAGACCAAGGGGAAAGATCTTATTCGGTAACCACAGAATAAAATGATGTTAACGACAGTGATGTCATAATAGAAGCCTTGGATTCTTCACGAGTTCCAATAGAATGTTCAGCGTCATTTACATCAGCTCATGCTGTTGCATGCTCTAGAACCTTTGAAAGCTGTATATTCATTTATTTATTTATTCAGTTCGTGGAGTTACTTATCCAGAGTGAGTTTTTTTTTCCATAGGTTTTCTTTTTGGCAGGGAACTGTCAGAATCAAACTCTACATGGGCTGTCTGGGTTTGATTTCTGGTCAAAGTGTAATACATGGTCCCTGCCTATCTTAGGTGAGCTAGTGGTACATTTTCACTGCTAAACCAGTCTACGCAAGCCCAGAAAAAGAGGAGGGGGGGGGGGGTGGAGTGAATAAGCGGATTGCAGGGTGAAATATCTAGTTAGCAAACAACATGTTGCAGAACTTCAGTAGCTCCAGGGCAGTGGGATCCGGCTGTTAGTAATGGTAAGAGTGTCAGATTAAGTGAGAGAGAGCTTAACTCCTCTGCTGGGTTGAGAGAAGGTTGAATGCAGATTCACCATTGAAGAGGTCTGATCATCTAGGTCGGCAGTGAACAAATTCAGTTCTTTGTTTTCCACTGCTGCCCGTTTTGCCAAGAACCACACTGCAGACCTACACTTGTTGGGCCAGACATCAAAAGAGAACCTTAGATGAGGCTTTGGGCTGCCGCGATGGAGAAAGAGAGTAAAGGAGAGAACTCCTGGGCCAGTACTTTCATATAAGTTGTTATATTCGTCATGTGTTTACCTAGCCAGGAAGGGAATTTAATTTGAGTTGTTTTGTGTCGAGGGTTTGGACAGAAGAAAAAAACGCTTTTCACCTGATCTCCGTCTTGGCGTTTCCTCTAACGTTAAACCTGGTTGTCGATGAACACCATGGGTCTAGGTCTAGATCCACCTCAGTGTATCTCAGCCTTTTTAAAACCCAGGGCAAAGTGTGTCAGTGTGTGTCAGGAGTGTCTCTCCTGTGGAAAGAACAGGCTTATCATTATGCAACCAATGGAAAAACTAACCTAACGTCAGTTTTGTTTTAAGAAGCTGCAGATTCTGTTTAGGCTAATTGAATCAAATCAGATTATAAGGTCAAGCATTGTGAAACCCCTCCCCCCCTGAGAGAGTGGGCCCTGTGTTACTGCTCCACCCTGGACATGTTCCAGAAATAAAGGAAAAGTCAGTATGGAAGATCTGCATCAACGGGGTTTAAATGCACACAACGGCACAACCGTGATCTCCATCAATATCTGCAATAAGCGTTTATCACCGTGCACAGCATGGCAACATTGTCCTGTGTTTACTCACCAGTTCAGTTTTATATCAGCACAAACGTAATGTAATATATTAAGACCTTTAGTGTATGTTTTGTTTCTGACAGTGAATTACTGTAGGTGTGGATGGAAGTGAGTGGGTGTGAGTTGTATGGGTGAGGATTTGGGGTGGGGGGGGGGGGGGGGGGGTTTGAGTGGGTGTGGTTGATATTAATGCGTTGGGTGGATGGTGGATTTTGGATGGAGAACCTTGAATGGATGGTAGGTGGTGTTGAGTAGTTGTGTTTATGGGGGGTTAGGTGGTGTTTGATGTGAATGGGCAAGGGTTTGGGGTGGTGGAATCGGATGGGGGTGAGTGGTGTTGAACAGTGGGATCGGTGGTGTTTGATTTGAATGAAGGAGGGTTGGTGTTGGGTGGCTGTAGGTGGTGTTGATGAATCATATGGTAGAAGGGAGGTTGTGTGCTGTTTGATTGCTGAATTGTATGAGTTAGGTGTTTGGGTTGTGTCCAGTGTTTGGGCTGAGACAGGGTCTTAAATGCTTATCTACAGATTAACACTGGGCAGTAGGGGAAAACAGACCAGCTAATGGGGGTTAGCTGGTTCAGGTGGGCCGTACAGTAACATACTGGTCCAAAGGACGGTAATGTAGAGCAGGAAAAACAAAACCATTCTGTCGAAGACAGAGAAGAAGACGTGTGCTTTTTCTACGTAGAAATGAAGTGTAGACGTTGGTTAGACGTCGTCCAAACGTTTCCGTCGGCCGTGAGCCTCGTCTGGGATCGATTAAGTGAAAAAGAAAAGAACATTTTTTTTTTACTATGGGCACCCGCTGCCTGTTCTCAGTCCTCGACCTACCACAGGAGTTCAGCGGGTTTGTGATTGTCAGAAATGAACTTGCTCAGATCTGGATCAATAGACTCATTACGAACTTAGTGTGTTCGGTGAGAAAATGAAAGAAAGAAGGAAACGCTACATGTGTTTGAGTGTCTGACGAGGGTCCTATCACATGCACAGCCCCCACCCCCCCTGCCCCCCCATCTTGCTCACTCCTTCTCTGTCTACCCCTCTCTGTCTCTCTTTCTATGTCCCTCCATCTCTAACTCTCTTTCTCTCTCTCTACCTCTCCTCCTCTCTCTCACGCTCTCTCTCTCCATCCCCCTCCTACGCTCTCTCTCACTCTCTGTCTCTCTACCCCCTCCCCTTTCTTTCTTTCTCCCTGCCTCTCCCTCTCCCTCCCTCTCTCTCTCTGTCTCCCTCTCTCTCTCTCTCTCCCCTCTACCCTCAGTAAGCTGACACAGCTCCTTTAAGCGTTAGCTGCTTTGTGTCTAATAGGATAAGCAAGGCTTATATTGTCATCTGAAAAGACTAAGCTTCTTGATAGCTGTGCTGCGCCCTCTTAACCAATTTGTACTCAATTAAGGTAATGAGGAAATAAGCGATGAACTACAGAAAATATATCAGTATGATTAAATAATTGCACAGGCTCCTCCGATCCCCTTTGGCAACTCCGTAGGTGTGAAGTGCGTCGGGGAAAAGGGGCCACCAAACCCGAGAAATCACGAAAAAAACACGACATCAGACCGCGCGAGACGCATGACCAGAGGAAAGTCCCTGAGCTCTGTTGTCTTTCCTTCAGCAGAAAAAAAAAGAAAGAAAAGAAAGAAAGGAAAAAAAAGGTATGATTCTAAGGGAGCCCTGCAGACGTCTCTCTGGAAGACTGTGTGCTCTAGTATGTTTGTTTGTTTTTGTTTTTGTTTTTTAATCTTAAAGAGCAGTGAAGACGTTGATTATGGTGTACATTCTCAGCACAAACGCCTCCCTGAAACCGTTTCTGTGGAAAGTTAAGTCGTAAGGTGCTTAGGATGTTATCCAGCTGTCGTCTTTTCATACACTTATGGTCCCGAGAATAAGCCAAAGGAACACAAAGGCCCTTTCTGCACGTGCTCGGGCATATCCGCTCGCTCCAAGCTTTCCAGGTACTCCTCACGTCCTCTGAGAACACGGTCCCCACAAAGGCTTCTCCACAAAGACTTCTCCAGACATAAGGTCCATGAACAGGGGATGACACTCCAACGAACAGCTTCGAAGAGAAACTCATCTGACGGGTCTGGGTTTGTTCCACTAGCATTTAGTCGTTCCAGTGAACACACACACACACACACACACACACACACACGTGTGTGTGCGCACACACACGCACTCATGTATAGACATACATGTACACACACATGCACACCCATACACACACATATACACATGCATGCAAAATTTACACACAACCACATACACACACAGACACGCATGCATGCATGCAAATGTACACACACATACACATACACACACATGCACGCATGCATGCATGCACATGCATAGACACACACACTTGGACACACACTCACACACACACATGCACTCCCTTTGTGTATGCTTGTACACAAAGGCTAGCATACACACACATATACACACACGCACAAATACACACACAACATATGCACACATACACACACATATACACACACACACACGCATGCATGCATATACACACGCAACAAATGCACACACACACACACAGACTTACACACGTGTGGGTTTGCAGGGCCTGGCTGAGGTGTTTAACTTCGCCGTCATTGTCCGACAGTTCACAGAAATGGAGAGATAGGATAATTAAGCAGGTGGCTGTGTTGCCAAACTCCGTTTTATTTTGAGTGCGTCATCCTGGTTGTCCTCTCTTGACCATCCAGGACCTCGCTGGAGGACACACTGACTGGTGCCTCGGTTGCTTTGCAGTGAAGTGTAAATGCCTGGTGAAAAGCCAAATGTATGTGGATATAAAAGAACTCCTTGACACAAACGGTGTGAAGTGTGGTTGAGTTGAACTCAGCGTATCTCACACAGAGTACCTTCACTTTATAAGAGGTCTTTATAAGAGTTTAGCCTGGAGGAACTTTCACTGTATGTTTGCTTTACAACGGTTTCTATCATTCAAAAGGTTGCAGAGAATCTAAATGGCATTAAACTGTATGGAAGGAATACAGACAAAAGGAAAAAAATCTTTTTACCCAAACTCCTCAAGGCCAAACACTTTCTAATCTCACAGTGCAAACTTTCCACTGGAGTCAGTTCATTGTCACTGAGACATATTGAAATTCAGTGATTGGTTGAGTTAAGGTTAAGGAAAACAAAAGACATCATTCACTGCTAGTGAAGTTTCCCAAAAATGACTGACTTTCGGTGGAATTAACTTTGTCTAATTCTTTTGTTTGTCATAATACCTGGTTTTAGCCATGGAAAACCACTAGTTATTAAAACCAGTGATGAGATATGGTCAAGATTCCCCAGCAAAAATCCTTAGAACAAATGGCACATAGTGACACATTCAGTAACACATACAGTAACACATACAGTATACATATAGTAACACATACAATATACATACAGTATACATACAGTATACATACAGTAACACATACAATATACATACAGTAACACGTACAATATACATACAGTAACACATACAGTAACACACACAGTATACATACAGTATACATACAGTAACACATACAGTATACATACAGTAACACATACAGTAACACATACAGTATACATATAGTAACACATACAATATACATACAGTATACATACAGTAACACGTACAATATACATACAGTAACCATACAGTAACACACACAGTATACATACAGTATACATACAGTAACACATACAGTATACATATAGTAACACATACAATATACATACAGTAACACATACAGTAACACACACAGTATACATACAGTAACACGTACAATATACATACAGTAACACATACAGTAACACACACAGTATACATACAGTATACATACAGTAACACATACAGTAACACACACAGTATACATACAGTAACACATACAGTAGCACATACAATATACATACAGTAACACATACAGTATACATACAGTAACACATACATTAACACATACAGTATACATACAGTATACATACAGTAACACATACAATATATATACAGTAACACATACAATATACATACAGTAACACATACAGTATACATACAGTAACACATACAATATACATACAGTAACACATATAGTAGCACATACAATATACATACAGTAGCACATGCAATATACATACAGTAACACATACACTAACACATACAGTATACATACAGTATACATACAGTAACACATACAATATATATACAGTAACACATACAATATACATACAGTAACACATACAGTATACATACAGTAACACATACAGTATACATACACTAACACATACAGTATACATACAATATACATACAGTAACACATATAGTAACACATACAGTAACACATACAGTACATATACACTAACACATACAGTAACACATACAGTAGCACATACAGTAACACATACAGTATACATACAGTAACACATACAATATACATACAGTAACACATACAGTATACATACAATATACATACAGTAACACATACAGTAACACATATAGTAACACATACA